>NW_026853256.1:0-50235 GCF_026571515.1 Ruditapes philippinarum
GTAATAGGGTTTGTAAGCGAACAGCATGGATCCTGATCAGACTGCGCGGATGGGCAGGCTGGTCTGGATCCATGCTGGCTGCAAACGCACTATGTTGGTTTTGTCGTGACGCGGCTCATTTATGTGTCATAGAATGAACATTTAAGCTTCGTACTGAAATCAGAAAGCAATGATGATTTTTCTACATGTATCTTTATAGATTTCTATTTAATACTTTAATCATGTCATTAATTAGTAGGGTTGTCATGAATGGAAAATTTTTGACATATCAAAAGCCAAATATTAATGACATATTGAATTTAATACATGTAGCTGGTACACTGGAAAACAGTGAGAGTATGTATTGTAAACTGTCATCATCATGTCATACATGCCTGTTTTGTTCATTACAAATACAGCATACTCTGACAGAGAAAGTATGTTTTCTCATTAATATTTCTAACAGACCTCTAAAATTTTAATTTACGGTTCAAGCTAACTCAGAAAGAGGGAGGGAAGTAACAAAGAGAAATGTATAAGCAAGAAAGGGAGAAATAAGTTTTCACATCACATTAATTTTCTAAACTATTAACTGATATTGAATAGGATACTGTTGAATATCAATGATGATAAAATATACTAATCCAAATGTACATACTAGATTTTAATGTAACAATTTGGTAAATATATCAATAACAACATGTTATTTATCAGACTAAATTGAACATGAAATAATCCAACTGATATCTTAATTTACTTAAGAAGAGCACGCCAAGTGAAAAGAAATTCAGACAAGAAACATGGCAATGCCATGAAACCAGGTTTTCAATTATCACGATTGTAGATAAATATTTTGTATTTGAAATACAAATGCACGCAACAAACAATGTAACTATGTGCAATGTAAAACATGAATAATGTAGGAGGAATTGCCACTGAAGAAGACTAGTGTTCACTATATATTCTGTATAAGGAAAAAAGAAAGGGCCATAATTAGGTCAAAAATTATCCAATCACAAAACCCCGACAATATGTGCCAGGGCGCTTGGTGACAAAGCTTCTGTGAAAGTTTGAACAAAATCCGTTGAGAAATGTAGGACGAGTTCAGCACAGAAGAATTTGTTCACTATATATTGATAATTCTGTATAAGGAAAAAAAACAAAGGGCCATAATTAGGTCAAATATTATCCAATCACAAAACCCAGACAATATGCGCCAGGGCACTTGATAACAAAGCTTTTGTGAAAGTTTGGTCAAAATCCGTTGAGAAATGTAGGAGAAGTTGCGCACGATAGAAATTGTTCACTATATATTCTGTATAAGGAAAAAAAAAAGGGCCATAATTAGGTCAAATATTATCCAATCACAAAACCCTGACAATATGCGCCAGGGCACATGATGACAAAGCTTCTGTGAAAGTTTGAACAAAATCCCTTGAGAATTGTAGAGGGAGTTCAGCACAGAAGAAATTGTTCACTATATATTCTATATAAGGAAAAAAAACAAAGGGCAATAATTAGGTCAAATATTATCCAATTGCAAAACCCCGACAATATGCCCCAGGGCACTTGGTGACAAAGGTTCTGTGAAAGTTTGGTCAAAATTTGTGGAGAAATGTAGGAGGAGTTGCGCACAGAAGAAATTGTTCACTATATATTCTTTATAAGGAAAAAAAACAAAGGGCGGTAAAAAGGTCAAATATTATCCAATCGCAAAACCCCGACAATATGCCCCAGGGCACTTGATGACAAAGCTTCTGTGAAAGTTTGGTCAAAATCCGTTGAGAAATGTAGAAGGAGTTGCGCACAATGTCTGTTTACCTGTCATTTTCATATATACCAATTGAACCAAAACTTTCCTATGACCGAATTGCCCCGAAAATTGGTATGTTCACATTATATTTAAAATGAAAAATTATAAGAAACATACTTATGGCATATTTTCTTACATTCGTGACAAATCACTAAAAATGATGGACTGTGACCATTTTTATTTCATTTTTACATCAGTGAGATCTTCAGGATGAAGTCAATTCAAGGTCAACATCATATAGAAATATACGCTTGCTCTAAAATTCTTCAAAAAGTTCAAATTTTTTAAAATTTTCAAGTTACAAAGTAGACATGAAATAATATATCATATCTTTTTTAAATTACCTCCAAAGATGATATGACCTTTGACTGCCAAATCAAGTTAAAATCATGTAAACAGGATTTTCAATGTTAATGTCACTGTGACCTTGACCTTGGAGCCAGCCATGCGGAACATGCGTTCTGAACGTCATCTTGATGTGGTAAACATTTGTCTGAAGTTTCATCAAAATTCTTCAAAGGGTTGAAGAGTTACAGAGCGGACAGGATTTTCAATGTTAATGTCACTGTGACCTTGACCTTGGAGCCAGCCATGCGGAACATGCGTTCTGCACGTCATCTTGATGTGGTAAACATTTGCCTGAAGTTTCATCAAAATTCTTCAAAGGGTTGAAGAGTTACAGAGCGGACACAATTTCGTTTGACGCCCGCCCGCCCATCCGCCCATCCTCCCGCCATACCCCAATCTAATAACCAGGATTTTCAAAATTGAAAACCTGGTTAACATATCTTTTTTAAATTACCTCCAAAGATGATATGACCTTTGACTGCCAAATCAAGTTAAAATCATGTAAACAGGATTTTCAATGTTAATGTCACTGTGACCTTGACCTTGGAGCCAGCCATGCGGAACATGCGTTCTGCACGTCATCTTGATGTGGTAAACATTTGTCTGAAGTTTCATCAAAATTCTTCAAAGGGTTGAAGAGTTACAGAGCGGACAGGATTTTCAATGTTAATGTCACTGTGACCTTGACGCCAGCCATGCGGAACATGCGTTCTGCACGTCATCTTGATGTGGTAAACATTTGTCTGAAGTTTCATCAAAATGCTTCAAAGGGTTGAAGAGTTACAGAGCGGACACAATTTCGTTTGACGCCCGCCCAGCCGCCCATCCGCCCATCCGCCCGCCATACCCCAATCTAATAACCAGGATTTTCAAAATTGAAAACCTGGTTAAAAAACGTAAAAAAACATCACACTAGTAATATGATTTTTTAAATTTTAAATCTTACCATGAACTGTGGGACCTTGATCAATGCTGAAGTGTGCTGATTTGACCTCATTGATTTGGAAGTGGAAGAAAATGCCTTTACTATATAAAGACAGCACAAAACTTGAGGAAGAGAAGGAGCTTTCTCGCACCAAAAACAAACCATCAAGATGTCCATGTTTTAAAAGTCCTGAAAATAGATATTAGTATAATAACTAGAACTTTGATGAAACTTAGTTGGGAAGAAGCCTTAGTACAGTGGAACCTGTCTAGCCCAAACTTGTTCGGACCAGATGAAAAGTTTGGGTTAAAAAGGTTTCCGGATTAGATGTTTTTTGCATACATTGTATTTGTATATGTGAAGGGCAAAAAAGTTTAAGGAAAGAAAACGGTAATTCATATGAAATTGAAATATAAATATCTATTTTTTTCAAACTTATAAACTCTTATCGTTCATTTTAATACACATGAATACAAAAAAAAAATGTTATGTCCCCAAGGGTAAGTTCTACCTACCAATGTTAAGAAGGAGGCTTAGAAATGATTAAATATTCGTACCGGTTATTTTCTCATCCGATTCGGCCGTTAGTCGAATTCACTAACAGTTTTCCTTAAGTGCCGTTACTCAATACCATGTCATTAAATTTATTACAAAAGATTAAAAGTTATGTATCAACATATCTATTGAACTTGCGAAAATCAATCAATGAGGCAATTATAGTCGTTATCAAACAAGCAAACGGTAATTTCACACATTCGCAAATCATATGTTTCACCAACTTATCAAGTGACATTACTCTTATCAGTTTGATATAATATGTTTACACCTGCAAGATGTGCGATATTTTCATTTTGAATGAAAGTAAAGGCTGTAGGTGTGACAATCAGCAAATGGTGTTCAGAATCGTATATAGGAGGTTAATTTTAAAGTAAAACAAGTACAAAATTTGAAAAAATCATATTGAATTCGGAGTAAATAGGTTCCAGATCATAAAGGTATTTTACTATTTAAAAAGAATGAGTAAAATTGGGACTGGTCGCATTTTATTTGGAAAAGGAAGCAGGGAATTCCCCAGGAATTTATTTAAGCGCTACATTTTTATAATTAGACGGGGGGTGGGTGTCGAAAATTTTTGCCATTTTAGGTGTCAAGATACTGCTGTGGGCTGTTTTAAAACAAATAATGAAAGCTTTTCACTTGATAAACATTTTCTTAATTTTTATTATTTACTTTTTCCATTTCCAACAATTCAAATAAATAAACAATTATATATAAACACAAGTTCACAACATGTGATCAACATTTATATGTATGTGTGTGTCCCATTTAAATGAGTATATTTCAGTTGTTTTTTTCTTCATTAACATCATTATATGTGGGCCTGTCTTCCATGCCTTGCCTGCCTTCTCAAAGTTGAAAGATTCTAATGGGGGTCCTTGAAGGGAGACTGCAAGAAGATAGTTTAGAAATTTAACAGAGAGACAATTCCTGTTTTCAGTCTTAACTCTCTTCAGGCAGCTGAATCCTCTGAAATTAATAAATGAAAGTAATCATTTATGTTAACCTCATGTCTTTTATTTATATTGTTTGTTTGCTGTGAATTTTTGAAAAATTAAAACTTCCAGCCTGAATAAACTTAACTAAGTAAAAATATTTATATTTGAAATGTTGAAAAACTTGTAGCAAAGTGTTACACATCTGCAACTGTCATTGGAATTTCATTAATATTCAAGAATGAATGAATTTAATAATAATTACCTGCAGTAGAGGTTGGGAGGAGGAGACCCACAGCAGCAATTCTGTAAAGAGCTGGACGACAGGTAGAAAGGTTGCCAGTAATCCAGGTCATGGTCTGGTTGGCTGACTGATCAGTCCCCTCTAGACTGGCACGTACCTGGTGCCAGTGGCTGCGGCACTGCTCCATATCTACACCAAAGTGCCTGGCCAGCTCCTGTATGTCCTGACAAACCAATGCTAAGGGGTAGGACAGTAGATTGCACTTCACAAAGCTGTCCATGAACAGGCTCGATTAAAGAGGGCCTGCAAAATTAATATTTTTTTCATTTTGGGGATTCAGTGAACAGAAACAGATTACAAGATATTTTTAATTAAAAAAGAAAATGACCAATTGGCTGTCACTAAGTGGGATTGTTGATGTAAAGTTTTTGTTGTTGTTTTCACTCAGTTGCAAGTTGATAATGAACAGTCGTAAATGTTTTCAATGTTAAAGTAGCCATCAACCAAATTTATTTCTGAATATCTATGCAGTTTAATCCAAGTAAAATACGATTATCATGTATATATTAAAAAGCAAAATGATCCTGAGACAGTTTCAACGACATTGCTCACAAAAAAACTCTTAAAATTGATAGTGAACTAGGCTTCCCTTATCAGCTTATTCATGTTAGACATATTATTTTAGACGTAACGATCGTAAGAAAGTGAAAGATGAAATCACAGGAGCTTGAAATTCTATCAATAACCGCTCAAAAGTCCGATTAAAAAAAAAATCCATATCTATAATATATAAAAAAACACTGTTTTTTTTTTATATAGGTATGGACTTTTTTTTTAAATTGGACTTTTGAGCGGTTATTGATAGAATTTCAAGCTCCTGTGATGAAATTGAACATTACACCTATATCAAGACAATTAACCCATTCATCCCTAAATATCAAACTGTTATATCGCATGTCAATTAATGCCAATTATATTATCAAAACAATAAAAGTTATTACACCTACCTGAAACATGTAAATATCACACATGCCGCGGTTAAATTGCACCCATCTCAATACACGGTAATTGACAACACCTGAAAGTGCACCAACAGTCGTCTGCAGACATCGATGACAGGTGCCTGTGACGTCACACAGTCTAAAGGCAATCAGTGTATCGGGTTGTGTATACGCCTCGGGTAATTATCTACACAGGACATGTATATTGGCTTGTTTATTTGGCTAATTGGGGTTAACTTATAGACACAATAGAAAGGAATATCGGTCATTTTTAAAAGCGCTATGATAATTTTAAGCGCATCGGGATTTCTTGTTCAGAAATTTTAGCGCATCGGCACCGCCTGGGGAATTCCCTGGGAAGGATTCCTCATTAGAAGGCCTTAGGGTTCGTTTTAGCAAGGCTCCACACTGTTTTGCTTTTGGTAAGAATCATCACTTAAATTAATTTTTTTTTATGATCTAGGAAGAGACAGGTGGCCTCTGTAAGAGGCTCATGTATAATGTGGAAAATCCCTGCAAAAAAATGTTCCAACATTTATATACACATCTTTACCTTTTTTCAAAATTTCCTCTGCAACGTCTCGGGCTATTCGTCCATGATACCACTGTTTCTCTTTTTCCTTCTCTTTTATGTTATCACGATCTTCCTTGAGAAGCTCTTCAAGTGATTTTGATTTCAATAACTCCTGAACATTTAACAGCTCTGATGTCAAGTCATTTGCGTATATGGAATCACCATGCTCATCGTCATCATAATAGTCACTCATTCTGAAGTTTCGAGCAAGTAGGAAGTAAAAACTCGACCAAGTTACTTTTACTTCCTTGTTTATTCGTCCATTTTGTGAACCGTAATATTTTGTGGCTTGTGAGTTTTAGAATAATTTTCGGTCGCAGAATACTATATTTGTGTTGTAAAAAAAAGGTTTTACATGGCAATTGTATTTTGTCACAGGGTCACCCTATTTTTACACTATTTAGAACAAGTTTCCATTACAAAATCATTACTGTAGCCAGAGACAACCACAACAACAACAACAAACAAAACCAACCCCCCCACCCCCACCCCCCCCCCCAAAAAAAAAAAAAAAAAAAAAACACACAACACATATCTGTACTGTACAGTAACCATAAATGAATAAGAAAAAAATTTAATTATAATATATTAATAGCTCTAAACAAAGGGACTTGTAAAAAAAGTAATTCTAGAAAAAATATATGCTGTAGATCTATGTATAATCAATATTATATAAAGTAAACAGTGTACAGTACAGTACAGTACAGTATATATATTTTTTTTACTAGAATTACTTTTTACACTATCCCAACACTGTGCCGAGTACCTCTGGCTGTAATAACACAGAGCTGTACTTATATTGTTTGTAATAAGTGTCTGGTAATAATAATTATATTAACAAAGAAAAGAAACAATGCAGCTCCACTTTTACATTGGAAATTTTAAAAAGAGTCCATCTTGATTTACTTAAAATTTTATTTAAAGTTGTTATAGTTTAATCAGAGACATTAAATCTTTTTCTAGATTATTTGTCCCAGGTAATTGCTCTGACTTCAATAAAAGTAGATCTAATTAAAGTCCGTGAAATAATGCAGAAACTAAGAACGTTTTTTTTATACATATTTACTATATACATTCCCGAGTAAATTAATAATGCAAATCTAATGTTAAGGTTAATTATCTATATATGCAATAATAAATTTATTTGTATTAATCGTTGACATCAATACCATACAGCGTTATCGTGGACAGACAGATTGGCAGACAGGCAGACACATATGGATTGTGCCTAAAAACTCAAATCACCCGGATATTGCACCAATACCCAAATCACCCGGATACTGCGTCAATACTCAAATCATCCGGATATTCGTCTCTGCTGAAGACATGTTCCCAAATAGAATTTTGGGTAAAACGTATATTGTTGATATATGATATAAAATATGATACCTACTCTTTTAGTGTGTATACGCATTACCTCAACGACTAAAATGATAGTTATGGTCATCATCCGAAGATTGACGGAAAGGATCGACCGAAGGAAAGTTTCGATTGTACATATCATATATAGGAAATAAATATATTTTTTGAGTGTAGTGAACAACATTTAAGAAATAATATATCTCCAATAGTGTGCTTTTATCACTTATTACAATCACTAGAGTTCGGACGACAAACAGTTATTTCATAAAGCGAAAAAATCACTGCTTGGGATACATTACTAGTATTTAGATTCTAGCATCACCTAATAAATGCTGCCGTATCTGATATTAAGCTAAATTGTGCGTGATTTGTTTCCGTACTTATTTTTTTAAAGGTTACATCAATTTCTAAAAAATACACCGCCAATTCAGTGATTTTATTGCATTATTAACACACACAATTTCGGCCCCTCTTTAATCAATATGGAAAAATGCGGGTATTGTTAGAATTAGGAAATATAATAATATCTATTTTTTGTCCATTGTTGTAGAGTAATGCACGGTTCGAGTTAAAATGGAGTAGAATCACGAAGGCCGTTCATGAAGGTCGTCTTTTTACGTGAATATTTTCTCTGCGCTTCAAGTGAAGCGGTCTAAAGTTGCTTTTTATAATGAACTTGTTACCAATAAATTTTCATTTTCATTTTATAATTTATAAATTCGTTACACAAGTTGCTAACTGGATAAACGACAGAATATAATCATGTTGATCATATTTATATCATTCAAACTATATTCTCTCGTATATTTCACCTGCAACTAGTATTACTTAAAACAGAAACTGAACACGTTGTTAGCAAAAATATACGAAATTATCTGATATTTGTATTTCCATTGCTTAAATTCATAGGTCTTAAAAATAAACTTGTCATTCCTTCGCGGACTTCTTTATGTCGGAGTCATTTTTTACCCTCATTTGGTGTGAGTAATGCGTCGTAAGACAAAGGTCGATATTTGAGAGACCGGTGTGTATGTTGCTTAAATTTCATTAACTGATCAGTTTTGTGGGTTTACATTATAGTGAGTATTAAGTTTCATAAACTCCCAGATATATATCAATAGAACATATTTTAAACGACATGCCCGTGATTGACCGTGACTACATAACTTTATGTAAAAAAAGAAGAATTAAAAGGAAATTATACACTTGGTGATTTTCAAAAGACCATTAAAATTGTATGTATTGATTATTCCGTTTACATTAAAAAAAGATTGACAATAAGATTTTACTTACAGTCTCGATCAGTTGTTAAATTATAAAAAAAAGATAAATATCAAGTTATTCACTTTAAATAATCTGGATTTATATATAGAGTAGGAAGTTTTGATTTATAAATTGTCCCACCTACTATAAAAAAAGATCATGGATACCCATGGACTTGGAAAAAAAGCTGAAACTAACCGTTTCACCGAATATGACAATCGGGTAAATATCCATGACAATGGACAGGAACTCATAGTCACAGAAGGGTACATTCAACTTGAATTATTATCACAAGAATCTCCGTATTCATACGCAAAGGAATCAGATGTGAGTAACGGAACTGTTTCAAGTTATGTCGATGGTCGTGTAGGAGTTTTAAATAGTCATGATAGCAATAAAACAGTAGACCAAGATGCCAATAATGATTATAACCATACCTCTACGGAAACTGTGGCCAGTAATAAGCGTGCAGAAAACCATACATGTACGAAAACTGTGGATCAGAATGCGCGTGCAGAAAACAATACAAGTACGGGAACTGTGACCAGAAATAAACGTGCAGAAAACTATAACAGAACGGGAACAGTGGATAGAAATGCGCTTGCAGAAAAGCATACCAGATCGGGAACTGTGGACCGTAATGCGCTTGCAGAAAAGCATACCAGATCGGGAACTGTGGACCGTAATGCGCATGCAGAAAACAAAACCAGAGCGGGAACTGTGGACCGTAATGCGCATGCAGAAAACAAAACCAGAACGGGAACTGTGGACCGTAATGCGCATGCAGAAAACAAAACAAGAACGGGAACTGTGGACCGTAATGCGCACGCAGAAAGCCGTATCAGATTAAAAACAGTAGACCGTGATGTACCAGAAAGATATAAAGTTAAACGTGATAGAGATGTGCGGACTGAAGAACGTTCAGCCAGTTGCCTAGTTCCTATAGTTTCTTATCATTCACAAAGTGGAAGTCAACAAGTGCGCCTAGGACAAGATCAATTAAATCTTAGTGATTCAACCAGAAGTTCAAGCACAACATACGATCAGATTTCAGATTCAAACGTAAATACACATGTACAAAATTCACGACATAGTACTAGCACAAAGAAGAATGATATATGCTCGCCAAGAAGATGTATTATTGCAACGATCTTTGTACTTATAATTCTGATAGCTGCAGGCGTTATTATTTATTTTGTGTTTGTCAAAGATAAATCATCTAACCGTATGTATAATACTTTTACTCTGATATGTCATTAGTGTTCCCGATATGATTTTATTCTTATTTCATTTTTTCCCGCTAATTTTTGTTGTCCTGCTATAGTTGCAAAATATTTAAAGGCAAATTATGACACAGAAATAAATAAATTTGAAGAAAACAGATGAGGAAGGTGGTCCTGGAAACTGGCCTACTATAAAAGTACACATAAAAAAAGAGAAATAAAAGCATTTCCTAGGCATAATGGACCTTTAAACACTGAACATTAAACTGGACCAAATTTTGCTTCTGTTTATTTTTGAAAATAAGTGCATGTGTACTCTTATATTGATTAAGTATTTTGTATGGAAGTCCAAATACTACTTTCTTTACATTTGCAACTTTTTTATGACGATAAACTTTACATCCATTGTTACTTTGTGCATCCCATAATCATCTAAAATGCTTAACCTATATTTTAAACGTTATTAAATCATATGAGCCGCGTCACGACTAAACCAACATAATGGGTTGGCGACCAGCATGGATCCAGACCAGCCTGCGCCTCCACGCAGTCTGATCAGGATCCATGCTGTTCGCCATCAATTTCTCTACTTGTAATAGGGTTTGTAAGCGAACAGCATGAATCCTGATCAGACTGCGCGGATGCCCAGGCTGGTCTGGATCCATGCTGGTCGCAAACGCACTATGTTGGTTTTGTCGTGACGCGGCTCATATTTGCCTTTTATAAAGAAGGATTAAAAAATGCTTTCTGAGACATGATGTGCTGCTATTGTTGTAACTAATGATATAATAATAATACTTCTTATTTCTTAAACATATTCTTTGCTATTTCAAATTTTCACCTTGCTATCCTCCAAAAGTTATAATATAATTGGTAGTACTAGAAATGGAAGATTGACAAGTGCATTTCAAAAATGCAGCACGTTAAAGGCACAGTATGTCTCAGAAACGAATAGATTTTCTCCTTTAGATTGGTTTAACAAATTTATTGAAGCGCGATTGCGAAACAAGTTCTTGCAACTTGAGTCCGCTTCCTGGAACCAACCAGCACTGGTGTCATTTGAAGAAACATGGCCGTGACCAGATTAGGGCTCAAATCCATGATCCATTAGTTGAGAGACAGACACCTTAACCATTAGGTCACCGCTCCCCTTCTCCTTTAGAAAGGACAAACATGAGTTTTATAAGATTTAAATGATTCTTTTAAAGCATATTTGATACTTTGAACTGAGACAAGTAACTCTAAATACATGTATGAAACTGTTTGTCATAAAAGTAGCAAAATGTAAACAAAATAATATTTTGACTCTAAGTGTACTGTAATTGCCAGAAGATAACTGAAACAAAGATGGCAATGAGTGAATGTCTGGAAACTAAAGCAGGACACCAAAAATAAAAAGCTGTCAGAAATACAAAATGATAAGTTCCTGATGCATAATAGACCGTTAAGCTCAAACTGTCATGCTGATTAACACAGTACAATCGTCATGTAGGCAAAGATAGTTTACATGGTTGTCTAATTGCATAATTCTGAATTTGTTGGTTACTTTAGAACGTTTTAATGATCATTGATAATAATGGTCATGATAATAGTTTTGTGAATTTTACAAACGTTGCCCAGAATTGTTTTTGGCTAAATTTTATTGAAAATAATTAGTTTTAAGACACTATCTCTATGAAATAAGTATGATGAAATAGTTTTTGAAATAATGATTAAAGGCAATAAACAACAAACATCCGATGACGCTAAAAGATATAATTTTTACTCATATTGTAATGAAGCGTTTAAGCAAATTTACTTCTTTATTAATTTCAAGTGAAAAAATCTTTTGTAGCTTGTGAAAGGTTACCCGAAGTAAAACATGGAGTGTTTAAGAGTCATGCATCAGGTCAAGCAGATGTGACCTGTGAGCTGGGGTTTGTACTGAACGGCAGCAGTACTATAACTTGCCAAAATGAGGTCTGGAGCAAACCCCCATCTTGCCAGCCGATAATATGTGGAGCGTTTCCGCAGATAGATAATGGCGTCGTAAATGGTTCTGGAAAATCGTTCGGGTTTAAAGCAAATGTCATCTGCGATCCCGGTTTTTACGTGGTTGATATCTTAAAAACGGTAGAATGTTTAGCATATGGAAATTGGACCTCTGCATCTGAATGTCGCGAACATCCTTGTGGAAACTACACACTGTTAGACGACATGGTGACCAATGACAAGTTGATGTATACAACCACGACGTTATGCTTGCAATGTAAAGCTGGTTTAGAATTCGTCCAAAATAGCGATAGATGTGTTACGTGCCAGAATGGAAGGTGGCATGGGAGTCCAGAATGTGAAATACCAGGTTCAATTCTTTAATTATTTTGATATTGTTTCTTAAGTCTGTCATTCAGCATCACATTGAGTTTTCCTTTCCAGTGTTTCAACAAGTAAAATGGTTTCCTGCGGGGAACATTTTTGATGATATAAAGATATTTCATTTAACTATCTTCAACAATGTTTGGGTAGGTGGATAAATAAACGTTTGTATCAGGAATATAGTTGACAATAATCGATCAATATAGAAGAAGGTCTTTGGACCGTTAATGACCGAAGAAGGTCGAACATAAAACAATTATTTCTTTTTAAGAAAATGATTAAATAGGCCTACCATTTTATGAATAATTCCGAGCAAAAAAAAAGCAAACACACAAGTTTTCGGGAAAAAAAATCTCTATTTATTATGGCAGATGCCACTACGAATATTTTAATTTTGTAGATTTTCAGTATAAACAATTTATTGTTTGTAACATTTTGAGATACATATTAAAGAAACATTGATAATTTTCAAACAAATCATTCAAGTTTTTCCACCTTAAACTGTATTATAATTATAGAAAATTAAAAATATCACGTAATAGTTTTTTGTTCTTAATTAGGTGTAATTCTGACTTATTCCCTAGAGGATTATCCGTAACGTACCGACAAACGGTATTTAGCCAGGTTTTGAAAAGGTCAATTAACCAATCATGTACGGTTTACAGATCACATGCTTCTCCATGTACCGAAAACAGGTCACGTGCTCCTCTATGCCTCAAAAGTTAAACGCGTACCAATACCCTGCGGTCTCCAGACCGCAGGGAATGATTTACTTTTATGGCACCTGTTGACTTCAACTTTGCCTAACTATTTTTAATCACTTTGCCTGTATTGACCGTATTTGCACTGTGAATGTATGTATAATTCCCTATCAGCGTTGACAACTTAAGCACGCTTGTAACGTCGTGTTTCATTGGATAATCGTGACGTAACTGGTGTCGTTTTATTTTTATCTGTTATAAAGGAATTTTCATTGTTATAAATTTGTTATAAGGTTTCTTGACAGGTTATATGGCCATACCACCGTATATAAATGGTTATTTGCTATACAACCGTGGACTAACGTCTCGGGCTCTATGTGCAAACAATCATTTACATAGGGCTATATAACCTGTCAAAATCTTTAACTAATAATATTCCTGACGTATGACATAATTATGGTTTTATATCATAAATATCAGCTATTTCTTGAATGTTTGGAATTGTTTTAGAAGAATAATTGTCAACATATATAGAATTTCACCAAGCGTTGTTACATCTTTAATTACAACATAAGGATCTTTAATATAGATTAACAGTACTAGCAATAACGTTTTTAACATAAAACAAATTTCTTATTAACAAAAGCTTCCAATGTATATGATAGGTGTCGTCTTACTTACACAATATTTTGAAATATACATGTACATATATAATGTGCATTTCATAAAACTCACAAATGACTTATAACTATGTAACACGAATATCACAATATCGATTTATTTCATTTTAGGAACCATTGACTTTGACCCTGTCGAGCCAATTTATAATGTTTCTGGTCCGGTCTCCCTTAGATGTGTTGTACATAATTCATCAGAGTGGCAATCACTACTTCTAGCCAGGTCAGGTTTCCAAAGTACATCCATTGAGCCATTGTTTGAAGTCACAAACAAGAATGGTAATATTCAAGTCAATAACTTCAGCAAATCAAGTACTTTTACCGCGAGACCCGAGCGCTTGGACGATGGTGTTGCAATCGTTTTCGAGGTTGACAAAGTTCGTTGCAACGATTCAGGCGTCTATATTTGTGGAAACATCCTTGGGGATTATACATCGCCTGTTAAAGTCAAAAGTACGAATACATCCGTGTATATAACAGGTTTGCATAAAGTTCATCTCTTTGTTCTTTATTACTCTTTACAAAAAACTTTTTTATACGCATATTCTTATTTCAATGTTGAGTTCTGCTGAAGCCTAGACAGTACCTTGAATTTTACCATGACCGCCTATTAACAGCGTCTAACCGAGTCTGCAGCATTTTTTTTATTTTGCAGTGTGGACGCAACATTATGGTTTTCCATTTTTGACCAATTTGTAACATTACCATCCGTTGCAAAGATCTTTAACAGGGTAGGGCCAACGATAATGCTGTAAAACCTTTTGGCCCAACCCTTTTGTTTATTGTGTTTTTTTTATGTAAATGAATTGATGCTATCTATATATGCTATAAATTATATTATTAATCTAACCTTTAACACTGTTAACCAAGACTTCCACGTACTATTTTATCTTATTAATAACTAACACATAACGATTGCTTCTGTATTGCTTTTTATTGCAAGATGAAATGACCTTTGTTTACCATATTTGTTTTAAGATACCAAATCCAGTGTTCCCAATATAACCGTACCGGAAACGATGTATGAAAATATTGAAACGGCTATAACATGTACTGGTGAACTTGGTAAAAGTGATAATGACACGGCACTTGGTGGCTTGGTGATACAGATTAGATATAAGGTATATTATTTGTATGATACATTTAACTGAAAGGTTGAATATAGTGTAAACCGGTGCAGGGGTGGGGGTCGTGAAGGATGGTTTACAATTATGATTTTCCTATTCTGAATAATTTATAACAAAGTTTGTCCTGACCTATTTGGCGTCTGTCATAGTTTGTTGCTGGTTCTCCTGTTTTGGGGTGCGTTCATCGAATGCCACCCTTCCTTGTCGCCCTTGCTTATCAAGTTTTACAGTAATCATAGCCTGTACGGTTAAACGATATGCAACCTTTATGATTTTACTGTGTCAGGCATTATTTAAGATTAACATATTAGCCATTTTTATTTTCTAATACTTGTACATTTCAATTAAATGTTATTAGAGTTTTATTGGGCATAACGTGATTGCATTGTACCCATATATAGATTCAGTGCCATGGAATTGATAGAATAGTTATACAATTTCATGTCAGAAATGAGCATAATTGAACTAACATATTAAATTAAGAATGATTTGACATTTAATTTGAAAAAGTATTAAGTATATTTACATTATTTAGTTAAGAAAACTTAAAAAAGGTGTAAATAGTTCAATTCCTTTGTTAAGAGTTACAACTGTAAAAATGGTTTAAACTGGCAAATTGTTTAATTTGAAATGTTCAACATAACATTGCCTGTGGCAATTTTTTATCTTTGCCTTCTGACGTCTTTTCTGTGATATGAAGGCTTCATAACCTCTGACCCCCTTTCAAAATTCCATTTTATTTAGTTTTCTCGTTTAAGGCAAACGCTTTCTATCACTTTGGGATCTTACGCCGCTTTTCATGGAATAGCACCATGATAACCGTCGTATGGACACATCTGCGGAAGGTTTATATTCAAAATTTTAACATTTCTATGTTGAATTCTTCTAAAGCCGGTGCTAGGGGTCGTGGACGGTAGTTTGCACTTGACAGTGCCGTCCATGATTAGGTTCAATCAAACCGAGCCTACAACATTTTCAATTTTGCCGTTTTTGATTTTTTTCGGAATTCCTTTCTTCCATATTTTACAGGATGCCGCATCTTTTACCACCCTGCCGTCGATTAAAAATTATACACTTGTTGAAAATTGTCGGATAAAAGAAAGTATCGTGTCATTAGTGATACCAGATATTGCCATGCAAGAGGCATTTTTACGATGTGTTGTTCTCATGCATGATGACATAGAAATATCTTCACCAGAGGAACAACTAAATATCGTGTCACCAATAGGTATATTGATTTATTTAGCTGTGAAAAAAATGACAATTATTTTTGTACACATTGAGTTGAAAGATAAACTGTAGAAATAGGGATTGCATGAAATATCAACATTGTTTCTGAATTTGTATTTTGATTTAATTTCAAGATGGACAGTTCTAAAACGTTTTTTTTAAACAGTTATTTTTATAATATTTAACGAAAAATAGGGGACAAAAGAAAGATATTTATATATGATTGTTCTTCGGAATCAGAGCTGAGAAGTTGGACTTTTTCTATTCTTTTATTACAGTCAGCATATCAACATTATCGTCCGCTTTTGATATCGGAGAAACTGCCGCCATATCAGTTACACTGGATTTAATTACTGGCTGGAATTTGATAGAGGTTCGCAGAATGTGCAGAGATGGTAGCGAAGTTATTGCTGGAATCGACATAGATACACCTGATGAACATTTCTTAGTTGGTGAACATGTCCGTGTTATGTCAATACACATACAAACTACCTCAGTTAGTTTTGACTTGACATTTGAACCGGTGAACTGCAGCGACGCTTGTGGTAGTGTTGGCGAAGTAGAATATATAGTTGCTGTGCGGATAAATAACGACACGTGGATACAGAATTCTACTGACATCATGTTCCAGAGTAAGTTTCTTTCAAAACACAAACCTTCAAATGATAAGATATGCTGGCAAAAAGCTTGATATTAATGTAAATCATTCCAATTATTTATTCAAGGGTGTTTGAATTTAATTTAGCATGTCACGAAATTCATGCTAATTTTCGTGAAACATTAGAAAAATGTATCTAAAAGCTCGATGTAGATAAGTGAACACTTAAAGTAACACTTGCACTTACAATCCACGTAAATTACCAGAAAGAGACATTTTTGCGTTAATAATGCAGCCGAAATATAAAATGACAAATACTCGAAAACAGTAATAAATCGCATACAAAATTAATGTAAATTATTACTTTGATCTTCAACATGTTTGATTTACTTGATATATTGTAAGCTGATATGGAGGCATGCAGCTTTAAGAAAAGATCAAGATAAAATATGGCGAGTTTTGTATGCGGGAAATAACTAAATTTCGCTCATCTTTTGTTTCTAAATATTACTAATATACATTTTGTTTTGTTTTCTTACCAATTGTTAAATAATGTAGAGGCATTTTTATACAAAGGCGATTATTGAATAGATTAATGACATATCTTAACATAATGATTTCTTGAAGGAATTTAAAGCGTTTCCTTGTACATAGTAAAAGGTTCCTCGTACGCTCCAGAGCTTAAGAAGAGTTTCCAAATGTGTCTAACAGAACAGGCGTTACTTTAATAATATATTCACCTGTACAGCTTGTTTTCTAATATATACTTTATAGGCGTATTCTATAATACGTAAAATTTTCATAAGGGGTAAATAAACAAGAAAAAGAAAAAATCTCCCCCCCCCCAAAAAAAAAGAAGAAGAACAATCTACAAAAAAAAACAACAACAATGTGTCCAAGTATGATAAACATATATCATATTTCTTTATCTTGTAGGACAGCCTGGGATTCCAACACTGGAGATCATATATAATGGTATGAACGGATATGTTGCAAACTTCAAATGCACTGGAGAAATAGGAGCACCGAAAGGTTATCTTGAAATTGAAAGTAACTTTGAGGGCTCAAACTTTACAGTGTTTCTATCACAGAAAGACAATGAATATGACAAGAATGAAATTGGTTCAATAACAAGTATCACAGAAAACAATGGAAAATGTAGTACTAGGAGAGTCATTGAATTTCGAATAAACACTGCGACGGCCAAATATCACAACAAACTTTTGAAATGTATAGCTAAACCGTCACAAGCTCTGATGGATGGTAAGGCAGCCGAGTCTTCTAATCAAGTCATAGAGGTTATCCCAGGTTTGAATAATTAATATTTTCCCTCTTAAACATTTCAAATTTAATTGTTTGGTTGTTTGGAATATATTTCCAAGGGATTATAGTTTATGGATAGATGCATGATAGCATGATAGCCCTGATCTAAAAAATATGTTAAAGAGTAAACTATATGAATCACAGAAATTTATTGAAATCTATAAAATTCTTACTGAATATGTATAATTTGAATATAAAAATAAATAAAATATGTATGGGTTGTTCCTTTTCCTAAAATATGTTAGACATGGAAAGGCGACGTACAATTAACGCAACTTCCATACGACACAGCAACATTTTTAATGACACTATATAATCATATTGTGACCATCAATCGTGTGTAGGATTTTAAACAAAATTTTCTCTTTTATGTGAAGTCTAAATATGTTACTTGATTATGTACAAAGAGACTGCGCAACAATTTTCCATATTTCCTAATATCAAATTTGAGTCTAGTATATCTTTAAGAAGAAACATGCTGTAATAAGGGCTTAACCTTTTTCGTAATTAAATGTTGAGTTCTGCTTAAGCCGGTGCTAGGGGGTGGATGGTAACTTGCACTTTCCAGTACCGTCCGTGAACAGGCTCAATCAAACCGCGTCTGCAACATTTTCAATTTTGCCGTGTTGGACATTCTTTAGAGATTCTGTTTTTCTTAATCTTAACTTAATATGATATTTATATTCTTTTTATTTTACACCTGTCCTTCAATGCCCTTTCGTTGCCCCGTTCCACATGCAATGCCCCGCCGGGTGCCGTTACTAGGTGCATTAGTCATTTGATGTTCTGTGAAGGTATTGATGTTACTTTTATTTAATGTTGATTCCCCTTGTTTATTTTTGCTTGCATATTGTATTTTCTTTAGAAAACTATTGCACTCAAAACCAGGTCTATACTGGAGTCCTTAGACACCCCTACCATTGTAATATGTTTGTCCAGTGCCACAGCGGAGATGTGTCGGGTGTGCCGGCAGGTTGTGCGCAAGGTCATTGCTTTCATGAGACGACGTGTTATTCTTGTGAGGCGATAGGCGGATGTTCCGTGACAGGTAATTCTAGGAATTTAAAGACTTATATAATATATGGCTTCTGTTTTTGTATAAAAAATTGATCATGTATATTTAAAGGATTATGTTACAAATTTATACATAAGCTTCTTATATGGACTCCACTGAGGTTTAAAAGATTAAAAACAACATTTGAATTTCTTACATAAATGAACTGGGACACTTTAAACAGAAATATATGCAAAAATAGTGAAGAAATATACTTAGAAATAAATTGAAAATCGTATTTTTACGGTTTTGAGTGAAAAGTATTTAAACACTTTTCATTTTGGGTCAATTTTTACAATTTGAATAATTATCCTGGAAAAAACGAACTGCGCGAATGATCTGAAATTTTACACAAAGGTTTGTGGTCTAAACCAACAACAAATGGTACAATTATCTGGAAAAATATTTTCAGTCGCATCATGTCAAAAACCTCAGTGGAGTCCCTTAAATACATTGAAGAGGTTAGTTATATAAGTGTTCTTATAACATTATCAAAGAAATATTGAATAACTTAGAAAAAGTAAGTTCATAATGATTGAATAAATTTTAACTGCAAACTTGAATTATCCCGAACATAAATCAAATTATTTTTCAACTTTATTACTTGACACTGAAACCATATAGTTGAAACAATCTATTTCATAACGCTTCTTTTCTTTTGTGGACTTTAACTCTTATTATGAGGATCTGTAAGAAGTTAGGTAATTTTATTTATAATTATTATTTGATTGAATAAGTACACAAAAATAGAGATTTAAATCAGCACTAGGTGTAAATTTCTGAAATATATTTCCAGACATATACATTGACAACTTTGTTGATCAAATACAGATAGGAGATTCTGTAACTCTGATCTGTAAAGTTAAAGACTTTGATGGTTTGACCGATATCGTCATTTACAAGGATAACAGTACTATAATATCGAGCTTCCTTAACGGAGAGACTAACAACGGATTTAAAAGAGTAACGGAATTAAGCTATATTACCGGAAACAGTGGTCAACTGATGCTAGTTTTAGCATCAACGCAATGTGACAACGCCGGCACTTACCGCTGTGTTCCAGATGGCGCTGGTAAACATTCGGCAGATGAAACTAGTTTAGTCTTAAAAGGTATGGTGTGTCATTTCCTCTGATACAAGTCACGTTCCCCATTTAAATGATTACGGATATTGTACAATTTAATGCAGATGTGTTTGTTTTATATCTGCATCTGAACTTTTTACGTTTTGGTGTTTGAAAAAAGAAATCATGAAATATTTGTTGACGAACCACAGCGCCATTTTTAGATAAAAACATACGTGTAAATCTTAGAAATTATTTTGACATAAACATGTCCTCTTCTTCCTCTGATTATACTATTCTTACTTTAAAGCAATCAATACGAATGAGCTCAATTTCTGTAGCAATGAAAGGCCCAGTTTATTAAAATATATCTACTTTTACTACTGGTATGAACATGTGGTTATTTGTAAGAAAAAACAAATTGTCCTAGCTACAAAGAAGTATATTTTAAAGATCTTTACACGCTAGAACCCCGCATATGACCAAAAAAAGATTATCCCCAATTTAATTATCGAATCTATGTACATTTTTTGAAATGTTAGTTTAATTTATTTATCTCTGTTAAACATTTAAATTATGCATTAATGCTAACCCCATTTTATTTCAGATGCGAATGGTAACACTATTTGCTGATTGGATACTGAAGCACATGTTTGAGTGAGAAAAAAAACTTGCAATGATATATATTTACGTTTCTGAGTAATGTTAACGTCTATCTACTATACAATTAAATCACAAATAATATATTTCTTACATTTTTTGTTTTGGCAATTTAAAAAAAGATGGTTTCTTGATTTGCTGATCTAAGTTTCTTGGGCTCTTGGTCCAGTTAGGGGCAGGAGTTAGGAAGTAGTGATTAATTTTTATATGAAAGTCAACATATTACTTTATTTACATTTTGGTATACCTTTCTTTTGTGTTCTTCAAATTCAAAGCTATTTGTTTCTTGTTATAATCTTCTCACATGTTCTAGATCCTTTATTTTAACATTAGAAAAGACATGTTTGGCCTTTCTACAGAGGGAAATGAATGTTTATTTCTTAGGCATAATGTGTCAGCATTATTTATTATGACTAGGTTTTTATTGCCTAGCTACTTCAGTGTTCTTAGCTTGAGGAAGACTTCTTGTGACATCAGCGTCATGCCATAATGAGTCAATTTTTGTTTTGGCTACATTAGTGTCTATACTCAGCGTGTTTAAATAGCAGTAAGCGACCTTGACATGGCATTTGAATGATTGAAATATGCATGTAATCTATATTATGGGGAGCAGAAGCCTAGTGGTCAAGTTGTCATCTTCTCAACCCAGGAATCAGGTTCGAGCTTTAATCGGGTCGCAGCCATTTTTCTTCATAAGACATCAGTACTGGTTGTTTCAAAGACGCTGAAAGTGTTTAATATAAGTTTCAAGAACTGATATTTTGAAAATATAGACAAAATTGATTCAGATGATTATTATATTATCACAATTGATAAAAAAATAAATGTTCAAATTTGGTTGGACACACTAAAAGCGTGTGTTTTATAATATTTCAATGCCATAAAATCTGATAAGACATGATTTTGTGCAATTTTCGTTGTTTTTTTTTTGGAAAAAAAAAATGAATATACATTGCTCCAACCGATGCAGTCATAATCAATCGTAATCAGTATTTACATATTGTTTAACATTCAAATAATAACACAATTTACATTGCAAATGGTTAACCATAGCCTTCAGTTTTATAACAACTGAACAATATCTGAGACTTTTATCTTTTATCATGAACTATTGCTGTCATATTGTAAAATTGCCATATGGCAGTAATCGTGTATGGTACTTCTTATTTGACATCATTACTACAGACAATCAATATAAATGTTGTCCTGTAAGACTATATGTAATAAAAAATAAAGCAGTCTCTTTACCCAAACCTTTTCACCTATCCAAATATAACATATCCCTGAGTTTCAACCAATAATGTCGGAACATTTTCTTGCCATAGCTCGAGTTGTGACATTAAAGACACTAGACTTTACCTGAACCTGCTGCTTCAAAATATAAACAAGTAAGTTCCTGATTTTGGCGCTGTAAATATCGCCGACGTATCATCTACAGTAACTATATAAAAGTTCATCAAAAACTATTTCTTTCGTTCTTTTGCAATAGCTTTGTTTAGCTGAGAATGCAACCTTCTTTCTGAAACAAATAAAAGTTAATTTTAAATTATAAGACAAATGACAGAAAAATAGAACATTTGATGTTTAAAAAACAGTACTTTAAAAAAAAACAAAAAACAACAACAACAAAACTAATCAAAAGTTATGTTTTACGACACATACAAGCTATTGTAATTATATATAAAAGTCAACTAAATGTACTTAATCAATGTTAAGAACGTGTCTCTCAAAATGCGAAGATAAAATCAAGGAACGAATATGACGGTATAATTGGACTTTTAAAAATACATTATAAGTAGCTTACGTTGCAAATTTTACAATGTGCAAAAAAATTCAAGATACATCCGTCCTTGCTAACCCAGGCTATTTACATGTGTCAGAACTAAATGTAGTGTATACGGAATGTTACAAAGGCGCATTCGCATCTGATAAAAAATCATTCATTAAAAAATAGTTAAGATTATAAAGCGACAACGGTCCACAGAACTGACATGTGTCACTAGTAATGTATCTCTGCATGTCTATTAGTGCTGAAGTTGCCGAATTTTCACTGATGTACTATATATCTCGAACGCTGATTAATTTTATTTAAACCGGGCGGTCAAGGAAAACCTACGAAGTACAAGCACTTATTTCCAGTAGGGTCCTTACCTCAGCAGACTCCTGAGATAGCTATGATATACAAGTGTATCCGGGAACCAGTCCCTAGCTCTAATTATTAGACCTCATGGTTCTTTAACATGTCCCTATCTCTGTATACCACAGATACGTGCGAGGATTACCTAGGTTTCTTACCAGTATACCTCTAGGTAGGTGGAAAACACTGAAAGTGTTTCTGAAAAATCCCAAGGATGTTACCCAGGATCGAAGCCGGAACCCCAGGAGTGACAGTCAGTGGTGTACCCAATTGAGCTGTCGCGACAGTAGTCATAGTCGGACAGATTGGATTTATCTAGACATGGACTTCACTGTTTATACATAAACATGTTATGTTAAAATATAGACACAAATTCCGTTTTGCGATTTGAAAACAAATAAATATACTTATAAAATAACAATTCCCTTCCGAACTTACCTTTTTCGTCTTCAATACTTCTGTCTAGAGCACTGTCTGATCAATGAATACAAGTGTATAATTATCTTTCTATTTATTGGCTTTATATCTATTACTACTATACATTATAATATCACACAAATCATACTCCTCTGTTTTTCATGAAGTCAAAGCACAACTTTCCAAATAAGAATTGAATTGAAATTTTGGTTAAAATGCCTACAGAGGTGATGTTTTGTCTTTGGAATTAACTTAGTTTTTTTGTTATGTTAGTGTAAAATGGAATGTAAAAAACAGAAGATATTTTCAAGCGCAACAGCAGCGTTAAGTGATACATACGAATACCATGTCTTATCACAAAGTAATGCATGCAGAAGAAGTATGTATGATGAAGTTATTCAATGTTTAACGGACACTGAGGATTTTTTAACATTACGGACTGAAAGCATTATCCGAGATTTATACCGTTTGATGTAGTCTGTAATTTTTCATGTAATTTTGTAGTGATAAATGCTTCCGAGGGATCAGTTTGTTTCCAGATCTCTATTCCAGAAGCTTGTGTAGAACATTTCAGATCATTGGTTCACTCCGATTATTTTTAAATTATAGTGCATTAAATACTGATATTGTAAATCTAATTTAGAATACTGCTATCTTTATTTTTGTTAAAATTTACCGTTTTAAGTGTACATGTTAAAGTGTGTACTAAGCTACGTCTCTGTCCCTCTTATAATAAAAATACAATGACTGACCCAAGTGGAATGACCTTTGCGCGGAGCTATTTGTGTTTACTATTTTTTTTGTCCATGGGCAATAAATCCTTTCGATTAACAGCTAAAAGTAAATCCGCATTCAAGAACTCCTTTCGATTTCTATATTGGTTTCTTCGTCGGTGATTCGCAGCATGTCATATTAATGAATGAGAACCGGAAAGCAGTTTGCTGTTACATAAATTCGAAAGCTATAAATAGCTATAAATGTTACTTCGGTTATAAATTTGTTATTTCCCTTTTTTAGTAGAACATGAAATTATAATTTGTTACATATGAAATACATTTACACACAGCAAATCAAGTATACTATTAGTGATTGATTTTGTCAATATAAAGAAAATTTCAGGTAGAAGATTTTAACATTTTTGCTTTTGATAATTATTTTTAATTTATATTTATGAAATTAAATGTTTAATAATAACATGTTGATATATTGGTTGTTTTGAAATAATTAAACTTTAGTATATAACGTTACATTTCATTCGCTCCATGGAACAGCATACCACTTTGTGGAAAAAAAAATAGTGGTATGACTGGTGATATACTCGGGGGTCCGTACTCGAAAGCAAAAGCTGCATTTTGTATCCTTACGAGCGGATGGACCTTCAATAAGGTGATCCCGCTTTCTCAGCCAAGTTTGTTTTCTCAAAGTCTGTCCAAAGTGTAAGTTGGCCAAAATTCATATTACAACAAAGCTCACATTGTTATATGATGAGCCATTTGCAAGTACACATCCAATTCTATGTTTTAAAGACTATTTTAAACAAAAATTAAAATAATAACAATAAGAAATTTACCTTGAATAGGCTACATTTCTGAGGACCAAAAACATTCTGTTGCAAAGTTTTATGCACATTTCAGGAATGGCAAAATCCAATTTAAAGTCTTTTTTAGTGCAAACAAATGCTATTTTTTTGCAGAAGATACAAATACTTTAAAAAACATAAATCTTAGGACAGTAGTTTATCTGGCCTTGAAAAAAACATGGCGTAAAAAAGTAGTACAATGAAAATAAACATCATTTACTTTTTTCTTGTGTATATGACAAACAGACACACTTCACTGTTACACATAAAAAGGTTAGATTTTAAAGTTTGATTGTGTCTTCATTTTAATTGTAGTTCATAAGGCTATAAATGTTGATTGTTTTCTTGCACTACTTTTTTACAAAATGATGGAGGCCATGTGCTTAGAAGGACATGAGATACTGATTCATTTGGAGTTAAATTTTGAAAGATTTTTGTATTTGCTGCAAAAAATAGCTTTTGTTGGCACTAAAACAGACTTTAGAAAGGATTTTGCCATTCATGAAATGTGCATAAAACTTTGCAACAGAATGTTTTTGGTTTTCAGAAATGTAGCACATTCAAGGTCAATATTCTTATTGTTATCATTTTTATTTTTGTTTATAATTGTCCTTAAAATATAAACATGGAAGTGTACTTTCAAATGGTTCATCATTTTACAATAAGAGTTTGTTGTTATATGAATTTTGGCCTACTTTCACTTTGGACAGACTTTAATGAAAACAAACATGGCTGACTAAGCGGAATCACCTTTAGCATAAGCTATATATAGATATCATGACAACAACAGAAACTTTGATCTGCAGTTTGAACATGAAGTGTTATGTTTTTTGTGAATGGTTTTAAAGCAATTCAACAAAAAATATATATTGATCTCTCTAAAAATTAATTAACAATAGTTTACCAATGTCAAATAGCTTTCATATCTTTGTTTCGCACGAATATGATATTAGTGAATTTCCTCATACCTACCTAAAATTCAGGTAACAGTCTTCTATTATATTGATAAATACTGTATCACCATGTAACGCGTGTATAACAAACAAAAAAATCCTGAAATTGGTCTTTTTGAAATTCATTTTTTCGTTCCAGAGTGTGTTCTACTTTCAGTATTGAAAGAAACCATTTTTTTTAAATTTGACATGAAAAATATACATGTAATATTACTATATTATAATATTAGTCCCTTTTGTTACTATTTGTATATTTGTTACAATTATAACAGACTTTGATATTTCTATCATCTTCTGTTACTGACTACAGTAGTGACACAAACAGAACACAGTACAGTCATGTCACATAACTTTGTATTCAATGGAATTACTTTCCTAACCAGGTAGGCATCAGTGAAAGCATTTTTATTTTAAAATGTTTCCCCTCTTTTATTATGGACATTGCATAAGATAAGTATAATTATGCAAAAAATGGTTTACAAAACATTCGGAAAAAATCTACAATAGTACTTAATCTGAATATAACATGACCTGTGCGTAGGAATAATTTGGTAAGGTATCTGTAATAAGCACATTTTTTTTGCGCGGAGCTTCTCAATTGCTGCATTGCAGCAACATTTGTACTTGTACAAATTGTTCTGGTCGCCACGAAAAAATATGGCGTACCTGAGGGACATTTAGTGAACATGAACGTGTTTAGTTTAATAAAAAAAATTTGCTCTTTGAATACAATTTAAGAATATTATTTTCACAAAACGACATTTTATCAAACAGCAAAAGGGTTGAACAACAAGTTCTAGCAACATAAGTAACTGTCCTTCCCTTAGGCGTAGAAACGAAAACATTTAAACGTTAAATTAACGTTTAAACACTATACACAGGAGCAATTACAAATGTTAAGACGGATACAAAAGTAAAGTAGCAAAAAATAATTCGACATTAGATTTAAAAGAAAAAGCATTTGCAAATCGATTTTTTAAATATTAAAAAAAAAACCATTTTCCTGCACTTGCAGCATGAGATGGTTTGTAATATGACTGTCAAAACATGTCATTTATAGGGAAAATTAGAAGAATTCAAATTTGAACAACGCTTGTTAATTTTACATGTACTTATTTGTTATTATTTTAATCTATGTGTATTTTGAACATGACCGTGATTTGTTGTATAAAATCATTCTTTACTGTCTTAAATCTTATGCTGTCTTATCTTTAGATGTGGTACAAATTCACTAAATCTGGAAAACGATATCCAGCGTGTGACATATGGTTTGATATGTTTTTCTTACATATTACGATACGTAATAATATATGGTTACTTTCAAACATTTAATGGGTCGGAAAAGACCTTAAGTTCATCTCAGTCTAACGATACTGAGCGTGTGAGTTAAGCAGTTAAACAGATTAGCCGTAAAATTGCTGGATTGCCTCCTCACTTTACAGATTTCAAAGCCTTTGTGGGGTTTTAAATTGGATACTCAAAACAACATTGGTAAAGTGCACGTAATTCCAACTAACCGAGTGATTAATCCGCTAGGCTATAAAGAAGCCTCGAAATTATGTTTGCATACTAAGTAGTAAAGATGTACCATGAATCTTGTTTGTATTTGCTTCTATAGAAAACAAAAATATTTCATACAAAAAGGAATTGCCCTTGCTAAATGATCTCACTTTCATTCGAATATTTCTAAACCATATAATCGTGTGCTTAACGGGCAAGTGTTCTTGGGGATGCGTTCATTGAATGTCGCCCTACCTTTGTTATATTGCTTTTCATAGTGTACTCGAAACTCAAGTTTTGTTGGCTTTTTATAAATAAGTTGCTCTTCAAAAATGTTCGAAAATTTGAAATCAGGCATGTACATCTGCTACAAAACTTTGAATGTATTTTGCAGAAAAAAGTTTTTTTAAGCACTGTCAATTATTGTACGTTTGTTTAATATCCTTGTTTTAGAGGAATAAAGCGGCCTTTGGGATCATTGATACAACACTTTTAAGTGTTGAAAATTGAGTACCGCTCAAGCCGGTGCTAGGGGACGTGAGTGATATTGCACTTTTTTATTACCCCTCATGAACAGACTCAATCAAAGCGAGTCTGCAATTTTCATGTAATTTTGCTGTTTTAAATGGTTCCGAGGGATTACTTTTTCTAGATATTTATATATTCCGAATGTTATTTTTTGGTGGATGGGAACATGATCATATACAATTTTCTTCCAGATTCATTTTTATAGGACCAGTTAATGCAAACATTTAGTACTTGTGTAAAAGTATTGCTCCAAATATTTAGAATTGAATTATCGACCACTCCCAGCTAAACAATTTCAGTGTCTGCCCTCCTCGGTATCCAGCCACATAATACATGTATTTGTATATACCATGGACCAAAAAGGGTATTTTCGATTATATATTAACTTTACATGTTTAATCATTTGATGCCGATAAAAATGGAAATAATTTAGGGGATAGGGACAACACTTACTCAGAAAATGATTCTCGTACTGAACGGTAAGTATACTCAGCTGATAGAAACACAGTTAAGTGTATGAATGCAATATATAACCTCCAAATGCTCAAGAATGCATAATATTTTACTTTCATTAAGCAAACTTTAATAGAGGCGCTTTCCGTCTCCGAATTATGGGAGGGAAGATCCCTATTGTATCTACCCTCACTCACAGCTACACACTGTCGTCCTTAATGGAAATCCTGGATCAGCCTCTGAAGTTTACCTTCATTGTGAATATTCGTTACAAGTTTATTTAATTGTAAAATGAAAATAAAGATAGGTGTAAACTCTTCTAGGTGTAATATTTCTTAAATTTTATATATAATAGCTATTCAAAGACGTAGAAAACATATTTTGTAATACATATAATTAAGTGAAAGTATTTCAAGATTTACTTTATAATCTATATACAAGAACAGCAATGCGATAAAATTCGGTTATCCTAAATACTCTTATATTATTATTGCAAGAGCTAGTGGTGATTGACAAAAAATTAATAGCCAAAGCGGCAAAGTTGAAAATATACATCTTAACTCGTCAAAACTTTACATAATTGAGGCAAAACTCCGCCAGTATTTTTCATGTCTTAATTATTATCCCCTTGATAATCATAGTTTGATAAAAATCAATTTATGTAAAGTTTGTTATATTGTTATATATTTTTTTTTCTGTAAAATATTCATTTTATCTTGGTGTATAATCAATTTGATAGAAAAATATCAGTCATGCGTTACGCAATTTAAACATTTTGTTAACGCCATCTATACTAATAAAGTCAAATGACTTTAAAGAATTGAATTAATACTATTTGCAGATGTGCATGGTTATATTATTTGCAGATAAGACAATACATCGGATATAGGTGTGAGAAATAAATTACAATGACAATTGTGAAATATGATTAAAATGCTTCTTACATCAAAAAGGAATTTTCCGCAAAGCAGTTGGTTAAACATTGTCAGTGCATACGAGTCATGAGTCAGTTACGGATGTTTCTTATTTATAATTCTTAATATGCTGTATATATTCTTCATATAATAAAAGGCGAAAACCATACAGTGAAAATTTGCCAATTTCAACAAGTTTAATCATTTCTGTGATTTAGATAATTTCTATCTAATTGGTATGTAAAACCCCATTGCATTCCTGCCTGTTTTTAACTTTGTATAGCAATTGCACGGTGGCCTACCAATCAGCCCTCCTAAAAACAACAACAAAAAACAACAACCCCCCAAAAAAATCGACGACAAAAACAACAACAACACCCCCAAAAAACCCCACAAAAACTTAACATTCCCTAACCAAAAACAACATCAATAACAACAACAACAACATCATCATCAACAACAACAAAAAATAAACCAAACAACAACAACAACAACAATTAAATACATTTTGTTTTATTTTGCTAAACATTAAAATAATGTACAATAACCGATTGGGTCGTGTGGAATAACCCATTACTTCTCCTGTAGTCTTACTTCCTCAGGACAGTAAAGCATGCTTCGTGAGCCGAAACGTGATGTTAACTTGTCATACAATACTAATTTATAAATTATATAAATTTACATCTTTATAGCTTTTTTTCGAGTAAAAAAAACAACAACAACAAAAAAAAGAGAAAAAAACACAAACAAACAAAACAACCCCACCCTATTTATTGACCGGATCATAAGTCCACCATTTTCATAACATACACAAATAACAACAGTGTATGCATTTTGTTTTTCAAGAGTTCATTTACCACTGAAGGTAAAAGATTTATATTGCTGTAAAGAAATTTTATTTGTTACTTATGAAACAAAGTCGATAAACTACATGCCTAACGGAAGATCGGAGTGCCATTGACTATCAATAGTTATTTGTTAAAAAGGGACGACGTCTGCGGAATAAATGCACTAAAACCTTAAGTCCACACGTCTTTTTGTGGACTTGTGACGTCAACGCTAATACGCCAGCCAGAGCTAGTATATGATTTTTTCCAGATTATTACTCTCTGACGTCACATATAATAGATAAATCACAGGAAAAGTCATCAACATTATTTTGACGTCATTTTTGGTGTGAGTCTATTTCATTTAGCGGCCAAACAAAGGAAAACAAAGACAAGGTATGCGAAAATGTCACTTTTTAATTAAATGTAGCTAAAATAATGCAAATCAAAATTTTATAAAAGCATACAATATTCATGAACAATTGCTTATTATTTGTACATAAATCCCTTATAATTATTGTATGATCTCGGCAAAATGTCTCACAAATCATTTATTTACAATATCCTGGCTAAGTTTAGATTATTGTTTGTAAGTCAACATTGATGAAAACAAAATTGTCTGCCGCAATGCAGTCCCGCGACAGATAAATGAAATTAAACACTAACCATACTGTAGTTGTTGAAATTAATTCTTAAATCTTTAAATAATGCGAGTATGGCGTATATAACGGGAAAGTATTAAATGACAAATTTGGGTGATAAAATGAATAAGATATATTAGAATTTTGAAAAAATGATCGATTGCATTGTTCAGTACAAACTATAATTTCAACCACTTCATATTTTTAGTTAGTCTGCGAAATCTAGTTCTTAAAAGAATAAGAAATACTTTCCTCACATTCAGGATGGCCAAAACCAATATTTGTATTTTGATATCTAAATAGAAACATAATTTAGTTTTCAAAGGGTTTAACTTGAACAAAAATCAAAAAATTAATTAATCTCCGAGACTTTGCAGTGCGAATTCAAATCTATAATAACAATGTGATTAAAATCAGCTTCCCCTAGGCTTTAAATAAAAAAGAGGATAAGAACGTAAGTCAGAAGGAATCGATAATTATTTTACGTTTGATCACGCTGTATTGCAATTCATGGTACTTTATTTTAGTCGATCAAGATACCATTAAATGTAGTTCTGTACGGCCCGATGTAATACATATCTTGAAATGAAGCAGTCTCTACCCAAACCTTTTCACCTTTCCAAACATAAGCTATCGCCGAGTTTCCACCATTGTAATCTGGACCTTTTCCTACCAAAGCTTGAGTTGTAACACGACTATCTATCATTAAACTCACATGGGCCATACCTGAACTTGTTGATTCTATATTATAAGTAAACAAATAAGTTCCTGATTTTGGCGCTGTAAATATCCCCGTTGAAGAGCTGTATCCTCCGCCGTAACTATATTTAACTTCATCAAACACTATTCGTTCATCTTTGCCATAATAGCTTTGTTTCTTCGTGAGTCTAGCTGAAAATGCAACCTTTCTGGCTGAAATAGAATGAAATAATTTTTATTGAGCAAGGAGAGAAATAGGAATATTTGGTTTTGATATTATATAATTTAGATTCAAAAAGTATAAAATGTTTGTTAATACTAAATGATTTTTCTTCTTCTTATATCATCAGATAGAATCAAGTATAATGTGTAGGTGCACATAAACAAAGCAGCCCATTTTACCGTTGTATGAAGCACGGTTCTTCTCGTTTATGATAGGACTATAATATAAAAGTTTAGATGTCTAAATCCATTGTTTTAAATGTCTCAGAATATATATTTGTTCAATGTTAAAACAAACAAAAAATAATAACTTTAACCCGACCTCAAAATTTAAAATAGAACATATTTCACAAAACGTAATATTGTAGTATTTTCTTTGCTTGAATAAGCATATTCGGATTCAAATTAGTGAAATTTGACTTTTTTATTAAACATATGTACGATGTAAAGCATATTGAAATATGGACCGCTTATACACGAAGATGTCATGTTAAAATAAAGACTTCAAAAGAACGCATAATGCCATTTAAAAACATAAACGCATGTGTTCCTAGGACTTACCTTCTTCCACAGAGATTCGTCTGCTTAAAGCACTAATTTGACCAGAAAATGTGCCTTCCTGTCTGTCTGTAATAATTATAGTTATTTATAAATATTTACATGTTTCTTATATATTACTACCACATGTATATCAAACTCATCTGTCTATCAAACTTATCAGCTACTAAGTATTATCATATCAGATATCTTTTACAGGAATACGAGCAATATTAATTTATTTAATACGCATTTCGTTGAAAACTTGCGTAGAATATATTTTTCCTTTTTTTCAATTTTGAGTTTGTAGGTAATTTTCATGTCTAAAAAATGAAATAGGACAGATAATAATATTTGAGGAAGCATCAACAGCATTGACTAATACAACAGTGTTATCTCATAATGTAATGTATGAAGCTGAAATATCAGGATTGTTTACTGGTTAACACTGTTACTCTGATTACAAAACAGAACAAAAGACCCAAAATTCCAGTAGAAATATTGCATTCAGCAAATCAACACTTATGCAGAAGTTTATATTCGTGAAAAACATTTCAAAATTGCTTTATTGGTACCAATTTGAATTTAAGTATAAAAGTATTAAGTATAAAAATAATTTTTACCTTGCTTTGTCGATACTGAACGAAGTTTGTTCTCAACTGCCTGTAGCATTGTGATAACTGCCATGTTTTGTTTGGAAATTGAATTTTCTAATTTGCTTACAGATGTTTGTCTTGAGATATTCATTGAATTTAAATCATTTAAGATTTCCAACTGGAAACTTTTAAATTTTTGTTCAAATGTCATTCTTGTTTCTTTCATATGTGCATTCTCGTCATCTAGTATTTTCCGCAATAATTTTGCTTCTGTTTTTAGTTGTTTTTGAAGATCTGCTTTAGTTTCCTTAAGCTCAGATTTTAGATTATTGTTTTCACGAATAACATTGTCTATTCGCGTTGACAACAGTTCATATACTCCGTTAGCACTTAATTCCGCCTCCACACTTCTTCTCTGACAAAACCATGATAAAAAAAGTCCAATACTTATATTAAGAAAAATAGACATCTTCTTAATACTGCACGTTTATTGATATGTAAACTTCAATAATTTACCCCAAACTGGTTTTAACCAGTGACAAGCTCGTTTATATATAAAACATATTCTCATGACTACCAAGTTCAACTATATGGTGTACCTTGGGGACAAGAACAGTTTTGCGACATAATAACTAGTTAAACACATAATTAACGAATAATTTAAGTTGTTGTATAAAAGCAGATATATGCCACAATCAGTCATTAATGAAACTTCTACAATAAAGTATCACTCGAAAGATTTTTTTAAACTTTTATGAAATGAATAAAATAATATGGTGGCATATATTTGCCACAAGATAATCACTCAATTTTGCCTGATGATTATGTGGTTAGATAATTCAGTATTAAACTAGTTAGTCACTTACTTTAACGCGTCATAAAACTAGGTATTTTTTGAATTACAGAAACATTCAAACTTGAAAAGATACATGACAATGCCCTTAAATCACATATTTATCGGGAAGATTAAGTGTTATCTGGTGGAGAATGTATATTTAACGTATTTAAAGAATATGTCATTAAATAAAAATACAAATACATGTAAGAAAACCCGAAAAACGTACGTACGCACGTTCGCACACGCACGCAAATACCTACGTAACAATGGAGGTGAGTTTGAAACCTACGAAACGGGGACTTTTTCCTTTTTAATTGCTGCAGCCTCTATATTACAGTAGGCATATTTACATTCACTGTCATGATAACATATTCTTGTTTGCGCTAATGGTATAGAAGACATTTCTTTTTACAAACAAACTTGGGACGAATGAACTGGGGAACCTGTGTAACATTCGGACTGCGAAACAGGGTATTAAGTGTAAGAGCAAATCAGGGAGCCGGTGTGTATTGTATGAACAAACTAAACGGGGACCAAGTGTGTGAATGAACTTGATAGCTTGTGTAACAATTAAACAGTGAAAGTGTGAGAGTAAATCGGAGAACCGGTGTGTATTGTTTTAAAAATCTAAACGGGGAGCAAGTGTGTGAACGAACTGATGAACTTGTTTTGCATAGGGACGCGGGGTACATAAAACAACAACAACAACAACAACAACAACTACAACAACAACAAAAACAAAAACGAAACAATACTGAGTTGAACTTGTTGGAAATAACTTAAACGAAGATGCTTGAACAGATTGTTTCAAACAGAAAACGGAAGATACAATTCTTATCAAATCTGCATATTAACGTATTTCCTTTAGTTATTGTTCGATTAAAATACTTCGAATAACATATGCACAAATGAAAAAATTACGATTTCATTCACTGATCTGTATGACCCGAAAAATGATTGACCTTCTTATTTTTGTAAATTTATGAAATACATTTATTAAATACACTCCAAGGGAAAAATAATAGTTTGAGATATCTATTGTGTAAATTACTTTTATTGCGACTTTAATGCTATGTTTTTCTTTTGCTTTTTTCTACCTGATGTTTAATTTTCACAACCACCTTTACATTAATTGTTAAGGAACAATTAATTTTAAGGACTTGATTTACATGTATATCAAACCAATCTCTATTTGCAATTATTTAATTTTTAGCGTATGATGCCTTACATTCCTGAATATATTTCTGAATTTCCTGACTTGACTTTTAATATGTTACTTTATAATCTCTGGTTAATTACAACATATTTTAATCATTATGAAATAAATATATCATAAGGGCATCGAACCTCGGCTTAATTTGAGTTTTACATTTACACCGAGTTCAGGTCTTTGGCTGAAGGGCCTCTTTAACCAGTAATTGAATGGACACCTAAGGGATGAAATGTCATTTTATTGTAATAATACTACCTTTAAAACGTTATGAAACTAACATCAAGTATTGAATGTAAGAGATATTGCATACAGTCTAACGTGTACACTGTTTAAAATAATTCAAAATTTATTTACTACAAGAAAAAACAAAATGTACAAAGGTTCCTTTATTGTACTCAAGATGGGTTTAATTTCCTGTTTTTAACAATTTATGTTTTCTTTGTTATTTTTCGTTTGTTTCATAAGATATAATCAAGGAAAATATCCCTTTAAAATAGTCTGCATGACGATAATACAAAAACACATCAGCTTAAAAATGTTTAAGAATAACAATAAGTTGTAGTTTTAAGACCTAAACTTTTGTATCGAACGATCGTTAAGGTCCCTTAAAATATATCTTTGGGCGTATTATGTCAATGTTACGAAACAAATATGCATTGTCGCCGACAGTTTTTTTCTCATCTCTAATCTTCAAAATATTTAAGCTATTTCATTATATAGTTGAATCAAAGTATGTTTGTATAAAAAAACTTGTTTTCTAAACACGGTACAAAAAAAAATTGGGACATGACATGACATGGCTATACTTTATTCTGATTATATATTTACTTCTGTATATATGGACTACATAAAATAAAGAATATAATTATATCATTGTTTGCAGAAGTATGCAATTTATGTATATTCTCAATAAAGTAAGACAGTATGAATACCTTTCTATATTCGTATATGTGTGTTTTGTAAATATTCTTTTTACGGTACTTAATTTAAATACAGAAATGAAGATTACAACAAAAGTCGAGTTTGGTTAATAACGATAGATGTGGCCATTGTTTCGAGGCAAAATTCTAATTCGTATGACAAATACTATTCTACAAAATTTCGAAATAAATATAAGATGATTGAATGTTACTCAATTAGAAATAGTAATAATAATAATAGTCATAATACTGACTTATAAGAACAAGGTTAAACATAAAAAGGCATTTTATACGCCTAATTCCCTTTCAGTGTGCTACAAATGCCAAGATACAGACAAGACAAATATAAATGTAACATTGTGAAAGAAAGTTTAGTTTTCACTGATTTTGATTCTTTTTGAAATGATGATTGTATTATATTTGACAATTTTTCTTTATTATTATTTGAATTTTAACGAGGTTTATAAGCATTATAGCATTGATTATTCAAAGCATAACTGAGTCTGGAAAAAAGAGAAATTTACAAATGAATTGACTCTCTTCGAACATTTTGTTTATGAGTTTAAAAAGTCTCATCCTTAATAGAATCTGCATAGAGTGGTGTAAATTGAAATTTTAAGATAATTCAAACCATATTCATTAAAAAGTTTGATAACTCTGATACCAGAAACAAAAAAGACTAATTCTGTCTGAAATCGCCCCCGTTGATAAACCCAAGCAAAGTAATTAATTTGCTCAAATGTTCTTACTCCTTTCCCTTATAACCTTTGATTGATTGTGTATACAAAATATCAAAATAGGTAACACATTTTTGAATTAGGTAATGTCCCAAACATATTTTTGAATCAATAGGAGCTACGCAACTGTTAATCGATCAATGCCCAAATAATTAATTTTACATTTCATTTCTGATTTTTTTCGAAATTCCGTTCTTTGTATACGCCCGTGCTTATTAGCGAAACGATAGGTACGTCTCTGTTATTTTAGTAAGACGTTTTATTTTACATGTAACAAAAAAATAAACAATATCATGTTTGTGTAAGTTGGTGCGCCATATTTTGTAAACCATTTTCCAATGTTTATCAAACATCCATTTATGATAAAGGAAGAAAAGTTTGATTCTGTCATCTTTATAAAACCACAAATAATTTTTTTGTATTATTAAACACAAATCTTTTCAAACTAGACATACAGTGCCTTATAAATACAATCTTTGAAACACCAGTCTTGTCGCTGTGTATGATTTTAACTTTATTTCCCTTTGCTGATATTTTGTATTGCTTTCTGAATAAGGTTTCTGACTCTTCTTGTATTCAGTAGGTCCCCTCCATGTTTGCAATATAATCATAACCAGTTGAAAGTCGTTTTAAACTTGGACGACTGTGGACAGTGTGATAATGTCACCACCAAATGAAGACAGAACATTCATCATCTTACTTCAAATGAGTACATACGAGGGGTTTATTTTAATAAGTGGCAATAGCAGTGTCTTTTTATAAATACATCATACCTGTGAAAAAAAAAAAATCACCAAGGACCTCTTCACTTCCAGCCTCACAATCCATTCCGAAAAGCATTTTTGAACTGTTCTTTTGTTATACTGTTTATATACTGGTTAAGTGCGCCTCCGACGGCACTACAGGTTTCGAACTTGTGACCGCGAAAGCAAGATTTGAGATATGGATTTAATCAAAAGTCACAATGACAGAGGACAGGGATGAAGCAAAACCTAAATTCTGTGCTCCTCTAAGTAAGCATGAACAAACGCTGACGGTGCATTATCATCGAGTTATTTGATCCTGTGCAATTTATATTATAGTCAATAAGGCTGATGCTTTTTTAACCCTCCCTCTTTCCTAGTTAATTAGAAAAATTTAATGCGGGATCCAAGGACGCACACTAAACTTAACTTTAAATTTTCTTTCGATATGGAAAACACATATGAAATTAATTTATTGCAAGTGCAATTCGTGCGAAAACAGACTGTTGGTTAGAAAAATAAATAATCTTCACGACCGTATTTTACATTTTATGTACATGTACTTTCACGTGCAAATCATTGTTAAATTGAGTTCTTGACACTTATTAGAATATGCAGAGTTCTATAGAGCAATATTGGAACTTAAAGGCCCATTATGTCCCGGATATGTTATTATTTTTACTTCAAAAAAACTTTCCATATTTTGTGTATTGTATTCCCAGAGAGTTACTCACTTCCCTATAACCTTAACATTCTTTTTCTCCTGCTTCTTTTTGGCAATTACTATAGTTATAGTGGTTAAGTATTTTTATGGAAGTGAAATACTACAATATTTTGTTTACATTTTGCTTCCTTTATGACAAATGATTTTACATTTAGTGGCATTTTCTTCCCGTACAAATATATTAAATGACACCAGTATTTAAATAGTATAAAACTTATATTTGCTTTTTTGAAAGAAGAAAAAACTATTCGTTTCTGAGTCATAATGTGACTTTAAGATAGAAAATGTAATGTTCATACAAGTCTTAAATGTTAAGCATACTTTAAAAAGTGTCCACAAAGCATATAATAATTATGTTGTTGTTGTTGTTTTGTAATTAAATTTCACATTTGAATAGTTCGAGGTAAGAATCACATAAGAATCACTGACTTCAAATCACTTGCTTAGAACAGTTTCATATGATGTATCTATCCAGTTGAATTTCACAAAGTCTGTTGTAGTATCCAGGTGCCTACTTGTGCCTAAAATAATGCACATATAAGCACCACAGTTTTCTTCTACAAGTAGAAACTGGAGAGTCGGCATTAGACTTTAACTGTCAATATGACTTAGAGCCCACTTCTCCTTTGCTTTGACGGATAAAATCAGCTGTAATCAAAGACCACTGGTCATTTAAATATTCTATGTTTAAAAAAGCCAATGTCATATAATGAAACAAGAAAAGCTAACGGATAGAACACAAAAATGTCACTGTGCTTCCTTATATCACTCAAAACTGGTCATTACATCAGAATAGTTTCCAAGTTTTCTTAATAAGTCGAATTGCTTTATTTATTTGCTATCAATAGCCATGATGCACTGCATTATTACAAACATAAAAATGAATAATTTAAATCTATTCTGCCTTCACGTGTGTGAGATCTGTTGAACATTTAAAAGAACATGTTTTGAATGACATTAGAAGCTTATTTTGCTTTCATTTATAACGGTAAAACGTTTTGTTTAAAAGGAAGTTTGAGATAATATAATGATATTCACACGAAAAATAAATTTGACAGTTTTAACTTTTAAAGATGATATAGATCTAGATCTAATACATTTTTAATACATAATTTTTCTAGGGAATATTTTATATGTATTTATGTAACATATATTTTCTTTTGAAATTGACATTTATCAAGACTGAGATATTTTTTTCAAGAAATTAAGTTTTATTCAAGGATATATTTTGGAAATGTTTAAGCCCTTTTATCAGTTTAGATATTGTTAATAGTATGTGGATCAATAAACATAAGGTCATATACTTATTATTAATCGACATGAGTATATGTTATTAATACACTTGTTACTATATATAGTAACAAAATTGCCTATGATTTCGACTGATTATGAGTGTCATGTGACCTATAATGAGTTTGCGGCCCCGGGCCGAGAACTACTTATCAGCCCGCAGAACATGTGCACGTGCACAAACTGAGACAATGACGTCATTTTACGTCATCGAAACAGTTAACTGTGGAAGTGAAAGTAGATTTTAAGCACGAATCGCTTAATTTTATGATGAGACCTTTAGCGTATTTCGTATAAACACAGTTTTTAAATTATTTAAATGTAAAGAAATAATCTGACATAATTATATATGAGCCGTTCTCCAGGAAAACCTGCCAAAATGACATCGATTATGACGTTGGGAATTTCCCGATAAATATGACGTCATACCTAAAAGCACATGTGAGTTCAGTGACCTTTATGTATCAGTGTTTACATGATAAATTTTGACATTTTCTGGATATTAAAATGGATAACGATATAGAGGTATGTTGTATTTATATATTTTATCAACTCTGAACTAGGTATGCCGCACATTAATTGTTCAATTGTTCCCATACAGTATAGATGTATTTAACGCAAGAGTGAATCAGGAAAATATGGCGCGTAAACAAAATAATATAGCGTGATTGTTGTAACTTATACCGAGCATTAACACAGTAATAAACATGCAAAGAGTCGGTTGATTTCGCTCTCATATATTTCTTGACACACTCGTTAAGATTGTTTTTCAGATAAAATTAATGTAGATCTATTCGCTAAATTTTGAAGACATTTCTGTGTACCCCACCACTACCAGAACAAGTTTGCTTCTTTAAAAAGAAGCCTGCGAGAGGTCTTTTTGCTGCTGTGGAAAATTTGTTTAATTCGAAAATATTTGAGGATATTTTTGCAAAATACACACAATGAATGTTTATAAATTACAAGTATTAAACAAAATATAATTAATTATATATATTGCAATGAAAGTTTGTTTTACATTTCATCTTTTTTAATGTTTTAAAAGATTATATGCCGGAGAAATGGATTTTTTTCTTGGCGCATTAGGGATACTTTTTCTACAAAAAAAATTGTAAAATTACTTAATGTAAATTAAATGATATGGGTAAAGTCAAAAATAATGAGGCAAAAATTTGAAAATAGGGTCAAAATTGAAATTTCATATTTCTACTTATTTTTCACCTAAAACCATGTGATATTGATTGATGTTTAATGCCGAGTAATTGGATTTTATCTAACACAACACAAATTGTATAAATCAACATTTTATTTCAACTTATTAACAAAAATTAACAAAACCAATGCTTTATAAAATTGTGTCACTATACTTCCCAATGTTAATTAAATCATATGTGTTGTTATATTTAGTAACAGTAGTGATGTACGGATAAAAAATATACCAATTTTTTACCAGTAGTTTTACAACAGAAAAAAAAAATGCTATTGTTTTGTTACTAAAGTCTGATTTTCTTAATGTAAGAACATCAAGTTTTTCTAAAGTTGGAGAAAATTGGGCAGAGAAATAAAAAAGTAGTTGTTAGTATGTATTAATAGTTACTTTGATGTAAAAATAAAGTTTCCAAATATTTCAACCTCTCAAAAAAAAATAATAAGCAGTCAAATTTAACTTGTATTTTATAAAAAAAAGCGTTACACTCCTGACATGACTACATAACTTGTTTAAATGATAATAGTTCTTTACAGAAACATTGGAGTTAAAAATTACATAAGAAACACATGTACAGAACACCACTGATGTTTGAAAAACATACTGATAGGTTATTACATTTGAGATAATTCTTAGAGGCAAAGATATGAAGTTAAACTAAAAACCGCAAACAAGTTTCTAACATGTAAACAATTATAGCAAAAAAAGGAAATAAAGGTTATAAACATTAATTAAGCTTCTGTTCCTAACCAATAGGAAAATATCAAAATGACCATGAAGAATCTATTTCACAAAAAAAATGCACAATTTCACTTTAACATTTGAGTGTTACACTCCTGACACATTCAGGCAAGCGACTTAATATCTTTAAAATATTGATTTAAAATATTTTTTAATGAAATACTAAAGACAAGTATAAGTTTTCTATGTTAATTGTTCCCTTTTTGTTTATCTTGCCTTTTAAAAACACTTGTTAAAAAAATAAGTGACCTTTTTTTCAAACCTTTTACTATATATATGTGAACCATCTGAGTGTAAACATTTTTCTTTTCTATATATGTTCTACTTGCCTTTCTACCCCTGGTAAAAACCATACTGTTAAAAAGAGAACATTTATTTAAATAAAAGGATAAAAGAAGTTACAAATTTAAACTACATAAAGTACAAACATTAACATGAACTGTTCAACTGTGTTTACATCTCCTGACACAAGATGTGCCTTGGAACTGTTTATTTAAAATATAGGATTTCTATGATGCTTAAGTCATTCAAGTTAAAAATTGAAGCGGATATTCCGCGCCCAGGAAGAAGAATTGTCATTTTGAGTGTCTGAAAATATCTTCAAAGGACTGCCGCAGGGACACATCCTCCTTGGCTGGCAACTGTACTCGTCAGCACCTCCGCTTGCTTTAAGGAACCTAACTTGGATGTCATCATCTGCCTGTGATATTACCTATTCAATAAGTAGTTAATATAATTAAATGAAAAGAAAACAATCACATTTCAAGTTCTAAAAAATTAGGTCATAAAATTACTGAGGAACTAATGAAAAGTATACAAAAAAAACAACATGACCCAGCAATGTACAGATACGTTCTTTCGTTGACTTGAGAGCTACAGCTACAAAAATCTTCAGGGTTAAATCTGCCCATATGATAATTAAAAGGTTTATACTAACATTTCTAAAATAATTTGGTTGAAAATTGACAAAGAAACAGAAACATGCTTAATTTATCCTTCTATATAAGATATTATTTTGTCTTACTATTTAAAACGCTGCAAGCTAAACATAATGTTTCAAATTTCTGGAATGTTACCATCAACAATGTTGGTAGGGAACTGTCTCCATCTCCAATGGTTACGTTAGGAGTATCCCAATGAACACATTTTATCTTGCAAGACAGGGCTTTGCACATATTCTGTAAACACACATGGTCTGTATAGGCTCATTCTTAGACATATTTTCAATATATTTTGGTTAAGTCACTTGCCCAAGATTTGCTCTAATTGCAATTTGTCAGTCTGAAAAATAAAATTGTAAATTGTATTTTTTTATTTCAAACCTATGATTTAAAGATATAAAATTACAAGTTTTTTTAAATAAAAAAATTAATAATTAAATGAATTTCAGGCATGACTTTAAAACTAAGCTGATAAATACCTCTGGTAAGTTTTGCATGTGATGAATTACTTTGCTTCTCAACTGAGTGTGACTTTGTTGAGTCATCCCAAGGGCATGTAAACTGATCACTGCTGGCCCAAAAGAAACAATTGCCCGTCATCAGGAGTAGTAACCTGGAATTCTTCCAACCTTTCTGCGAATTTTACTTTTCAAACTCGCTTAGAGTTTCATTTTTATGCTCTGTTGAGTAGTTATAATATATAAGCACTCAATGCTGTCTGTAAGCATACCTCTCAGGTTAGTCTCTCTCTCACAATTGTTAGTATTACTAGCTACTACTTTATTAAGGTTAGGTATTAAGCAAAAGCAGAGCAAAAATGCAGTGTTTTGGCAGAATTCAAATGGTTAGTTATAGTATTTTAAAAAGACTAAGGACTACAATAACTGAAAATTGAATATGTAGGAACTGCATTCAAAAATGTGATAACAAAAAAAATGATTGGCAGAATTAACAGTAATTATCATAGATGAAAAAAAAAAATTACTGTATGTCTTTATTGTTAATTGACTTGGTTACTGTTTAGAAATAATATCAAATCTCATCATACTAATTGGCATATATATATTTGTTTACATGTATTGAGTTTTATAGTGTTTTTTTGATATCTACTTCAATTGTTTATTAGTCTGCTGAAAATAAACAAAGTTAACTACAATGCCGAAAAAGAAAAAAAAGTGCAGGAGTGTAACACTTTTCACAATTCCTCACATACTGTATTTTACTTATATTGCATACTTAATCTTCAGTAATTGTATATAAATGCTTTGTTCTGCAGAGTATAATACATATTTTAATTTCTCAGTAATTTCTTTAGTGTATTATCATTAAATTTCAATGATTTACTTGTCAATAGTAGACATTTAGGAAATTTGATGTTATTTAAGTAAATATACTAAAAACAGAACTTAAGCATTGTGGTTTCTTAAAAAAACAAAAAAACAAATACTTAATTACTTTCCTTATGAATAGTGGCAAGAATCATATTTTAGATACGAAATTTATATGGTATATTCATGAAATCGTTACAAGGTTAAAAATGGCAAAAATAGTGTTACACTCCTGACATCACTGATGATCATGGTACAGAAAGTGCATGATTTAGTTAACTTGAACTTATGTCACTGCTGACATCACTTGGACTCATGTTTTTGAAAAAGAAAGAATATATTAATATAAACGAAACCTTATATGCAATAAGGAAATCAGTAAAAGTACAAAGATGTTACACTCCTGACACTGAGCACTGTCATTAATTTTGAATCGAAACCGAGTCAATAACATTTATAGCATAGAAAAAAGAGAATTTATATTCTTAACTATATACAATGGTCAAAATGTTAGAAGCAAGGAAAAGCTGTTAATAACAAATATATATAGCAGAACACTTTACTGTTAGTACAAACCATGCTTTTTTTTTAAAGTACATTTTATTTTACAACGACTGACTTTAGTGACTGGATAAACCAAGTTGGGATACCTACATTTTACAAAAAAAAATAAGAAAAAAGCAATTGCAAGAGCAATTTAGATATATAACATAAGTGACAAAATACTGTCATTTAAGAAACTGTTTTTCTGTATCAGGAATATGAGAATCATCATTTGCGTTAAAATGTCACACTAAAAGTGTTACACTCCTGACATTTTAGGGTAGTTTTTTTCTTGTATCTTTTTCACTTGTAGCGTGATGTCCCTGAAACTTGGCATATTTTACAACACTGATAGATGCTATATTTAGCACTTATAACAATATACACAACTATTAAAATATTAATCTGGGTAGCTTTTAAATGTTTGGCCTCATTATTTTTGACTTTACCCATATATATCATTTACATTTGTATTTTAAATTCAGTTCCCTTTGTAGAAAAATTATATATATATTAAAAGTATTTTCAAAATAAGTTTCTTGTAAAGTTCAATAAGCAAATTTTCGGTCACTGTTTTGTTAAATATAAGGAAGCATTTCCTCTACATTTTCCAAAACGAGAATAAAGTCGTATGTTAATCAAACAAGTTTACATAAAAAATGTTGATATCATTTGATTAGAATAAACCGTAAATACTGTTATATACTGTTATATCTGTTATATTACTTTTATTGGAATAAACAGTATAATAAACTGCATGCCTCCAACCACAATTTAGAAGAAAATCAAACTTGAGATAAAATTTGTGCCATTTGCGCCAAAAAATCTCCCTTTGCGTTATTTAGATATACCCGTTCAATACACGGTTCACTCGCCGTCATATAATATGTTTGTTTGTTTCATTGTACGCCTTTTCACCCAACAGTATTTTAGTCATATAGGCGGGTAGTTTTCTAACCATCTTTCCTGAAGAGTTACATCCAGTTACTAGACAACCTTTCCTCCGCGCTTAAAACTAACAAAAAAGCATCTCCCGGGGATCGAACCACGCCAGAGAGTTTACTGGATTAAAAGTCATGCGACTCTAACCCCTCGACCACGGAGTCGCGTATATATAGAGCTTGGTGATATTGTGCTATAATGTTTACTGTAACTATTTATCAGAACATGAAATAGTAAAACGTTCAGAAAAACAATACAGGTAATCGAAAACAATACGGTAATGAAGCATCCATGCACGTACGTGTTAAGTTTACGGAATGAGAGCACGGCACCCGCACGTTGTGTTAAGGCACATATATAACGTAAACGGATTTTTTCCGATTTTTCTATGTACCGATTTGTTCCACTTCGATGTTAATTTTTCGTTTAAGTTAAGCCGTGTTTTGAAACGGGGCAATGCGCAAAAACAATTTTTTGTAGACTGCTCCTAAATGATTTTACGCTTTAAAATGCGATCATTCACTGCAATCAGATACGCAAACAATGGATGCGCCAGCAATCAGTCTGAACACTATGGAGAGGTTGATGACCTCTCCAATGACATCGAATCAATATTTCAAAAATCATTATTAAAATGACATTAAGGACCTCAGTAATCTAGATCTCTATTATTTTTTTATAATAATGTCAATATATTTTCAACGAAGTTAAGTTTTATTAAAACTTCAGAAAATTAGTTGGTGTTGGTTCGGAATGGCTTTTATTGCTATTGATCTAAATCTAGCGATTAAGGTTAAATCACTTAATTTTACAGTACTGAATACGGAATGCTGTGATGGCCGAGGGGTTAGTGTCAAATAACTCGTAGAGTAAGTGTTTGCTGCGGGTTCGATCCTGACGCGCGACACTTTTTTTTTTTTTTTTTTTTTTTTTTTAACAATCATATTTTTATAAAACTGGCTATGTAGAATTCTGTGTTAAATTAATTTTTTTTATCAACAAATTAACCTTTAATTGATTCAGGTCAAAATAAAATGCTGTGTATGAATTTTTTTGTGGACAAGCATTGTATATTAAAGGGAAAATTTGGTATTCTGCAGTGACTGAAATATTTTTTTATTTAATATTACGCCCATTATTATAGCGCAGAAGCTGTATGTTTTTGCCATAATTTCAGTACTCACCGGATTTATTTTATTTTAGCAGGATTTTTTGGAGGAGTTTGCTTTCCGAGCATTTTGGGGTGACGCCCGTTTCGACACCCTGGGATCGCAGGAGGAGGTTGATGTACTCTACCCTGTTGTTAGACTGGACGAAGATGATCCCGAGTTAGATGTTGATCAGCGGTCCAAGATTACATAGACACAGCTTCCCAGATGACATAAACAGGGGCTTCTGTTTACCGTGACAGCGAGGGTGAAGCAGAAGTTGATTTGTGATTGCCCCAAAATGACGAAGACGTGAACAGAATACCCTTTATCATAAGAATGGGTTGTGGGTGCAAGAAAAACTGCATTAAACAGTTTACTATTTCTGACATTTTTGATCACATATTGAATTTAGGAAATGGAAAAGCAAGATAAAGAACTGTATATAATGGCAACTGTAGTAAACAGCCCTCAGAATGAATTGACAAAAGCGCGGAAAGAAGAAACGTCAGAAAGGTCACCATGACTTTTCAATTAGTTGGAAACCAGTGTGTAGGACTGTGTTTATGTTGGCCTTTGATATCAAGCGGAGCGCTCTTCAAAATATCCTAACACATGTTGAATCAGCATGGTGTGGTTCAAAGAATTCACGGCAACAAAGGGAACAAAAACCTGTCAAATCTTTTAAAGGTTTTTGAAAAGATATTAACATGCGGTGACATATGTTTCCCAAACTGCTGCCTTGAAGACATAGGTATAACCACAAACCCGGCTGCGCACCACGTGGATCAGACAACATACCACCAGTTTACTTACCAAGTGCTACTACAAAATTGATGATTCACAAGAAATACGAAATCAATCCATGCCTTGAATCGTACCAACAAAAAGGGCTGTTCATTATAAAACTTTCGTGGCAACATCTGGAAGCAAATGGTTTACCACACATCAAAAATTGCTCTCCACGCGACGACGTTTGTGCAACTTGTGAAAAATTAAGAAAAGGTTTGTGATGCGATTCCCCCAGAACCGAGGAAATGAAAAATTTGCAGGGCAACCGCAAATCTTTTAGAAGCACATTTGTCAACCCACAAAAAAAGAAAGAGCAAAGTCTTACAACACATTGCATTGCAGAATACTAAAGGTCTTTTGAGACGGGGGACAGGCGACATTTCTCAAATTTCACCTTTTTGATTTTCAGCCAGAATTTTATCGCTACCACCCACCATTCAGGACAGAGGGGCCAACTTATTTTATGACATTGGCGGCAAAGTGGAATTGTTTGGTGTACCAATGAACGGAACATCAAACACAATACAACCCTTCCTTGTAGACGAAATGAAAGACTATTGGCCCTGATGGTACTCAAACTCACAGGACCTTTAACGCTGTTATCAGTATGGTTTGGACTGGGTGAATAGAAAGGGACCCCATTGCGGAGGGGACCAAAACAATTTCACTACATAGCCGATTAATTTCCCAGGTATGTTCGTCATTAAAGTGCCTTATAAATTTAATTGAAATTATTTAAATTAATTATTTATAGCAAAATTGCGTTTTGTAATAATTCAATCACACTCATTGCGTTATACGTTGAACGTGCATTGCTGCACGTGTTCATAAATTGTAAAAAAAAAAAAACACTGTTTTGTCCTACAAAAAATTAGTTCAATACTTAAAAATGTATTTTGTTTGGGTTTTATGAATAACTTTTAAATTAGCACTTTCTATCGGTTCGTACACTAATGTTAAGTATAGAACAATGTTGTTCATTAGTCAGTTGTCAAAAGAAAATCCCAAGTCAACCGATATTATATCACAAACTTTTGTTTCTTAAAATTCAATTAGCCATAAAATATTCTGAAACTTTAAATCTTCAACATGAAAAAAATTGTTGTTTGCTGAAAAATGTCGTCTGCTTTATCCCACTTTGCCCTTCAAAGTTTGTAAGAAGGCAATGTCAAGTTGACAAGCGTTTGGAACCCTGATGAAAATTTGGCCTATATCTGATTTTCAAAAAATATGTTTTTTTAAAGGCTGTTAAAAGTAAAACTTTTCCTGCAGAGGCGCAGCGGTTAATAATAATAAAAAGTCGGCAACCTTATCACCCTTTTTCACAACACCGATTATTCATAAATTATTCATTTTAATAATAACAAAATATTGATGATTTTTAATGTGAATTTGCAAGATTTTTTAATTAACCACATTCTAATTAAACTCAATTTTTTTTACTGTATTTTATTTCTATTTTCAGGAACAGAATAAAAACTTACTATATCTGGGGATATTTAATGTGGCGTGTTCTGTCTGGACGTCAGGTGAGGAAAGATTGAGTATATGATTGCAGATACCTGGTCACGCCTCGGCTGGCCAGTTGATGCTGGCCTTTGCCCGCATAAAACAACTTTCAACCGAAGGACAGACACGGATGCTCTTGGCCCAACTTACGGAATTGTAAATCAATCATCATCTACAATCCCGGCAAGTTATCCGCTTACCCCAGTCTATTGCGAAAAGTCATTTTTTTCTTTCAAGGCCACAAAAGGACCAGACCCTTTAAGGTTTTATTTCCGGCCCCGGATGAATATTTTTCCGGGGCCCAGACATTTCAAGCCATTAAATTTTATAATAACTCGGTTGAATGTTTAAAAATGATTGTCTTTCTTTTTAAATTAGTGGAGACTATCAATATAGAAAACATTTAAAAAAATGCTGACCAATTGAAAATAAACTTAAGCAGGGTTCTCACTAAGGTTTTTAAAAAGGAGTCGCTTGGACTCCCAAGCACAGAAACAAGCTTTTTATTCAGAAAATGGTAGTTATGTCCCAAATGGAATACATTGAACCATAAAGTTGAATTTGAAAAAGATTTGAAATATAATTTCAAAAACCCTACATCATCCAGACCATTATGCTGTTTTCTTCCAGATTCACTCCACACAACCCCCCTCCCATCAGAAAATATCATTGTTGCTGACAAACACATATTTACTGGTAAATACCTCCATTCTCAACTAATGTGAACAATATATTTAGTAATTTTAATTCTTAAACTACATATTTAAGTGTTATTACACAACATTTTAAACAAAACAAATTTCCTTTTAGTTACGATTTTTTAATGATAAAAAGGCGGTCATCTGGCGAAAAATATGTGACAATTGAAAATTTGTCTGTTTCCTGCCAGAAACATTCACAATTCTACTTGTTGTTGATTTTGATTATATTAGATTAAATATATTTTTGATTATTTAAGATTTTTACTCATCGGCTATTTCAATAGGCATCATAAAAAACAAAATTTTCAAATCTGTAATTTTACGGCAAAATTTACCTTAAAATTTTGAAAAAACTTTTTGAAGACAGAGCTGACTGGTATTTATTTGACAGGTACAAAATTAGATCTAAGGTTGGTCAATATCTTCTTTAATAAATTCTTTGCCATCACCGGGGTACTTTTTATCAATCATGTCATTGATATTTTTGACTTTTTAAAAATTTTATTCGGACATGAGGACTGACGGAAAGGAATTTTTCTCGGACCGCATGATTTTTATTCAGCCAGGACCGAGGACCGACGGACTTTCGCACAGACTGCCGTTACCCTACATGGACATGGCGAGACTGGAAAGGATTTCTGAAAACGTACTTCAAACCGCTCCAAGGCATCAGGTAATTTAAGAGTAAAAAGTACAGTTTTGCGTTTTTGTTCAGCTTAAGTAAAGAGATATTGTAAATATATCTTGAACATAACTATGAAGTGCATACATTTACAGTCAAACTTATATATAAAGATCAATCGGGTATGGTCTGTGGTCTTTATTGACGGGGGTCTTTCTTTACAGGTTAAACACACTGCACTTTGAATGTGTATAATTTGAAAAACAAAAATTTATGTGGT
>NW_026853257.1:0-118416 GCF_026571515.1 Ruditapes philippinarum
GGGGGGGGTGGGGGGGGGGGGAAGCATGGCAAACCACAACTGAAACAGAGCGAAAAAGAATAATCAGACGCTTGCTGCATCGATGGCATCCTGATAGAAACAGCACTCAAAGAAATTATGCAGAACGAGTCTTTAATTACATAAATCAGATCGTTTTAAAACTAGAGAAAAATGAGACCATTGATGACACTGTAAATGATGACACAGGGAGGACAAGACCAGATATGTCTGGTTCATCATTTGGAGCAGAAATTTTATCTGCTTTTTCACGCGGTCAAATGTATGCTGCAGCATTTCGTGATAATATGCAAGAATACAACAGATCAACTCGAACCGGTAATTATTCTCACTCTCGAGCAGAAAAGGCTAGTGTTCGTCATATTGGTGAAGCAAAACGCTGGTATCGGCAAGCAATGTTTGATTTTATGGCGGCTGAGAATAATGTAGTCACAGGGGACAAAGACAAAAGTTTTAATTGGGTGTGTTATAAATGCCACCAGGTCAGTTTTTGTTTAATTTTGATTGTCAATATAATTCTCTTTTTTATGGTATAACAAATGTAAATGTTACTTCAAGACCAAAACTGTCGCAAACATTTGAGACTAATCAGCATATCGGTCACTACGGGGAATCAGACTTTATTAACTTTAACTGCAATTCAAACTGCTTTATTATTTTCATGCCCCAAATGACGGCATATTGTGATTGCACTGTCCATCCGCCGGTAATCTTTTCAGCGCTGCATCTCCAAAACCACTAGGGGAAATTCAGTAAAACTTCACAGGAGTTATCAGTACCATCACTAGTTGTGCATTTCACTGCACGTTTTGCTCAGTTACACAAAATGGCCGCCAGAGCAATATATTGGAAAATCTTGTCTGCGCTTTATCTCCAAAGCCGCTGGGGGGGGGGGAAACTCAGTAAAAACAAAGAAGTGATCAGACACATCTCTAAATGTGCATATGGCCTGCACGTTCCGCTCCACAGCACAAAATGGCCGCCAGAGCTATAAATAGAAAAAAATGTCCGTGCTTCATATCCAAAACCGCTAGGTGAAATTCAGTGAAACTTTGCAAGAGTGATCAGTACCATTCCTAGTTGTGCATATCGCAGGCAAGTTCTGCTCCGTTGCACAAAAAAATAGCGGCCAGAGCTATAAATAGTTACATCTTTTTTTAGTTAACTTTGTTTAGAATATTTTCCTACACTTCTAATGGAATAAGTGAAATTTTGGAATAATATTATCAAAGGGGGTCGGGTGTATATAACCGGTATTGTGGCATATATTGTGGATCTTATATCAAAGCTTCCTTTCGGGGGCATAAGTCACTCTTTTTCTATAGCTCACCTGTCACAAAAAGACTAGGTGAGCTTTTGTGATCAAAATTCATCCGGCGTCCGTCCATCCGTCGTCTGTTCGTCCGTAAACTTTAAACGACATCTCGTCATAAACTACTTTGCTAATTCATCCAAACTTCACAGGAATGTTCCTTTGGTGGGCACCTTAAAATTTGTTCAAAGAATTTAATTCCATGCAGAACTGTGGTTGTGATGGCAACCGAAAGATGAAACTTTAAAAAATCTTCTTTTAAAAAGCTTAAAGAGCTAGAGCTTGAAACATCTTCTAGTAAGTGGCTACCAAGTTTTTTTCAAATTAAAGCCCAATGTTCAAAATTGGCACCGCCCGGGGTTGTCATTGATTTTTCTTATATATATATATATATATATCCAAAATGTAAAGTTTAAAACAATACGGATAAAAATAGCGGGAAAAAAAGAATGAAGTGATGCCTTTTCCAGTTTACATTGCAATTGTTTATTAACAAAACTGTAATAAATAATTGAAGAGAAATATCAACCGGTTTCACCCGTTAAAGGGATCTTCAAGATAATGACGTTAATAACGTCGCTTGGTAACGACGTCAAAACAGTGTAAAGGGACGTTACTCTTATAACGTTTTAAAGGGACATAATAATAAGCTATAATATTATTGTTATATATATATCAAAGTTATTTTGAATTCAATTCTGGTTTAAGAACGTTTATTAAAACAGTTTCTTTCATTCTTCTTTTGAATGTGTCTGGTTCTCGCATTTTATAGATTGGCATTATATTAAACTTTGGAGTGATGTCTTTTGCGCAAATGGCAATGTGTCGACTGACTGGTAATAATGCATTGTCTGGATTTCGTATATGTTGGTTGTGTAATGTTACTCGATTTCTTAAATTTGAAGTTTCTCCAATATAATCTTTGGAACAACCATTACATTTCAATGCATAAATTACATTTCTAATGTCGCATGATCCTGAGAATTTTACTTTAAATTCGCGGCCATTCTTGAAATGGTATGTATTTCCTTCTATAATGTGTTTGCACAGGCCCGCATTTTAAACTGCTGCATCTTTTTATTTTATTCTTTCTCAGTGTTGAAGAAAATCGTGCCCTGGTCAAAAGTTTTTTCTAGATTAGCCGGTTGTCTTTTACTTTTAATTATATGGCTTCTGTCAATAATTCCTTTCATTATTTCATCATTTTTGTAATATTGGTAGATTTTCTTGTATTACTGTGAAAAATTCGGTATTCCTTGGATTATGTGTTGACACGTATGGTATAACTTTCTCGTCCGTCTTTAGTTTGTCTTCCGTAGTTCGGATTGTTCTATTGCTAAAGCTCTCTGGATGCCGTTTTCTATAAGTTTCTGAGGATATTTTAAAGAAGCCAGGAATTTGTTTAATTCATTTAATCTGAGATGTAATACGTCTCTATTTGATATAATTGTACAAAGTCGTCTAGCTAGTGAGAATGGGATGTTTTGTTTTGTGTGTTTTGGATGACAAGAGTTGAATAAAAGATATTGTTTACTGTCAGTAGGTTTATAGTAGATATCTGTTTCTATTTGGTCACCTTTTAATTTAACTAAAACATCCAGAAACGGCAATTTCTCTATATTGTTTTCCATTGTGAATTTTAAATCTTTATGAAGGTTATTCAGTAGAATGTTAAAGCAATTCAATTCGTGCTTAGATTTAGGCCATAAAATAAACACATCGTCTAGAAAGCGTTTCCAGTAATTGATGATATAAATTTTAAATTCGGTATTATAAATTTCTGCAATTTTGGGATAAAGCAGGTCCTCCTCCACATAGCCTAATACAAGTGTTGCATACACTGGAGCAAATTTTGTGCCCATGGCAGTGCCTTTTATTTGTCTGAAAAACTTATCATTAAAAAAGAATGTATTATCTTTAAGATGAATTCTGTGGCTGAAATGATGAAATTCTTTGTAAATCTAGTATGTATCACGTCCAAATGATTTTCAACCCAAAATTCTATTGATTTAAGGCCTAGTTCATGCGAAATGTTTGAGTATAAAGATTCAACATCAAAACTTGTTAAGATGATATCCTTTTCCACAGTGCCTGGCAATGAGTTTAAAAAATCTGTGCTGTCTTTTATGTTGCTTCTTACGAATTTGGTTAATGGTCGTAGAAGAATGTCTAAAAGGTTGCTTAATCTATGAGTTTGGCAGCTAGGACCTGCAACGATAGGCCTTACTTTCAAATCGGTGACATTTGAAATATTAATTATTGTTGATGATTGTTGTATCAAACACTTCTCATTTATCTGTTTACTTTTATGAATTTTAGGTAAACAAAGAAACTTTTATGGTTTACCTAAAATTCATATATATATATATTAAACTTAAAAATATTTTTTTAAACCAAATAGCTAGAGCTTAGATATTAAGCATGAAACCTCTTCTAATAAGTGTCTTCCAAGATTGTTCAAATAAAAGCTCTGGGGTCAAAATTGGCCTGCCCCCTGGGTCATTGATTTTCCTTATATGTATATAGTAGAAACTTAAAAGACATCTTTTGAAAAGCACAAGGTGCTAGAGCTTAGATTTTAAGCACGAAACATCTTCTAATGAATATCTACTAATTGTGTTCAAATAAAAGCTCTGGAGTCAAAATGGGCACAGCCAGGAGGCGCTCATTGATTTTCCTTATATGTATGTATATAGCTGAAAGTTTAAAAATCTTTTCTTAAAAATCCCAAAGCGCTAGAGCTTAAATATTCAGCATGAAACGTCTTCTCGTGAGTGTATACCAAGTTTGTTCAAATAAAATATGATAAACAAGATCGACAAGGAAAGACGGCATTCAATGAACGCAGCCCCCACCCGACCCAGCAACAAGCGCCAGCGGCAAGGAGCCCAGGAGGACCCCAAAGAAAAACAGGACAGGGCACAAGGCAGAGTACGGGCAGGCAAACCACTACATCAGAATACATAATAAGTAACTTATAAGGAAATAAAACAAAACAAATAAATGATTTAATATAAGGCCCATAATGTCAAAAGGCACATGGGAAGGGGACATGAGACACGGGGAAGGGGGTGGGAATAAATTAAATAAAAACTAGGGACAAAGGGAAGACACTTACCGTAGACGAGAAACAACAAGAGACACGAGCAAAAGTGTCACCAAAACAGTATAAAACAACAAAGACATACATCTGAGGAACACAGAGGGGCGCCGCCTTGGAACGGTCAGCAGCATAATAATGACTACTGGGGAGTTTAAACCGGTTAATGGTGCACCAAACCTCGCTCTTAGCCCCACCATGTTCCTATAAACGAGACAGTGTAAATAAAATGAATCCCCGCCAAGTGAAATTCTAACAGTTGTTATGGTTACAAAAGGTTAAATAAGTAAAACACCAAAAATGATCATGTAGAAACATATAAAAGTAAACCCAATGACCATAACAAAAGTACTCGATGTCTTAAAGGAAGACAGAGCAACAAGAAAATCACCTACAAGGGCCCGACGAAGCAAGACAGAAGACAAACATTAAGGCAATTCAGTCCCAAAGGGCTTTAAGAACTGTCCATCATATAGTCTCCCACTTGGCCCGTCAGATGTAATCAAAAGAGGAAAGCGTAGTGTCCAACTGTAAATGGGTTGAACACTAAGCATGCGGTATGTCTTAAAATAGTAGGGTCATAACCCCTTTTAATAAAACGTTTTATAATTTTAGTAAACACAACAGAAAAATTACAATGACCCAAGATCTTACGAAGTTTGTAAACAACATCACCGTAAAAATCAGGCTGGCTAATCCCTTGTCGCAGAAGTGTTTTTAGATCACTATTGAATTTTGAAAATTAAATCAAAGTTACGATTGTAGAATTTTGTAAAATATTTACGTAATTTATAATAGCGGTAGCCCTTTTTAGAAGCTTACCGGTAATGAAAATATTTCGCTCGTTAAAATCCTTTACGTTGCTACAAGCTCTAGCAAATCTAATTAACTGAGATATATAAACCCCGTAAGATGTTGCGTGCGGTACGTCTCCATCCAAATGAGGATAATTTACTATACTAAAATCAAAGTCATCTCTTTTATCATAAATTTTCGTGTGAATCGAATTGTTTTTTGATAGTGATATGAAGATCCAAAAATGATGTAGTTAAATTTCAAGAATTCGTTTTATAAGTTGTAGCTCCGTAGGATAAATATTAGACACACCATTTGATCAAAAAAAGAATTGTCTAAATTAAAAATGTCATCAAGATATCTGGAAGTGTTATTAAATGCTGATATAACATCTTGTTGTGTATTTTCAGAGAGACTTAACATAAAATCTCTTTCATAGCAATACAAAAACAAATCGGCGACCAGGGGTGCACAATTAGTACCCATAGGAATTCCTATGATTTGTTTGAAGCCATGGGGCCAATATAAGCCCTGTCCGGGGTGGTCATTGTTTTTCCTTGAAAATATTCTACAAGGAATGCTGATAAAATCTCATTATAATACACGTTGACATTCAAGAGATATTTAAACAGTCCACAAAGTTTTGTATAACCCCTCGTATCTTCTTTTAAAAAACCAATAGAGCTAGAACTTAGATATTAAGCATGTAATATCTAGTGATTGTCTACCTAGTTTGTTCCAATACAAGCCCTGGGGATAAAATTTGCCCCCTGGGGGTCATTTATTTTCCTTATATGTACACATCCTTTGGAACTGTTGTTTTCCTTTAGCAATGGCAACCAGTAATGTTTTTACACTTGCACTATTTCAGACACATATATGAACTTTGTGATATCAGTTTAAGATTTAAATTTTATATCTGCTTTTGTTTGTAGTTTACAATATTACTTGTTTCTTGTCATTGACAGTTCTCTATTCAAGTGAGCGATTTCATGGTTGTCATGGCCCCCTTGTAAATGATTAAGCTGATTGAGCTTCTGAACCATAAATATGAGTATTTATATATGTTCAAAAAAAACAGTTGTATAAAGAATCTTTATTTCTAGGAGTTCTTTCATTGTAAAATGATCTAAATTGTTTTCAATTCTTTTAAACTAAAATGATTAAATAATTATTTTTTTTATCAATCAGTATCAACCTGTTTGCAATTATTCCAAATCATTTTTTTAATTTATACAAATTTACTCTATTTTTGTAGGCTTCTGAAAAGGCACTTAAGGCAGCTTGGTTTGCAAAAAATGCAAATAAGGCAAGGCAAAAAGAACATTCTCTAACAGCTATTGCTATCGGACTTGATGAGGGATCTTTGTTCGATGAGGTATGATAGATCAATGATATTGCCTTTTATAATGTGATAGTTTATGTCTATAGAGAGACATTTATTGCCGAACCCAACCAAAAATAAATTTATAAATATTTCTAGCTCAAATTATTTGATGAAAAATATTAGCACTATTTTACGTTGCTGTTGCCAATGCAGTTGTTGTCGGACTTTCATGTTGGTCATATTTTTTGAAGATTGTTTTGAAGAAAAAAAGAGGTATTGTTACAGTCATGGGGTTGTTGCCGTTGTCGTTACTGTTCGCGAACTTTATTATAACTTTTAAAGTTTTTCGTGTATTGTTTTCATACTTGGCCAAACCAACCGTTATTGAAATTTTTGAATAAATTGTCAAACTAACAACACAACACTGTTTAAGATTAGACCTTAATATTTAGCAGACAGACCTTGACTTTCACTCATTAATGACTGTGTATGTCATATTATTTAAATTTTCTTGTGACCAAACGGACACGTTGAATAATTTAGATATGACCTTGACCTTTAAATAACCTAGACCGTCATGTACAAATGATTGAATTTTGCTTTTTTTAATGTTTTGTTTTTTACTGTTTGCGTAGGCACAAAATTTGGAAAGCCTGACAGGAAATTACTCATATTTGCGATATCCTGATGCTGTTGCTGGATGTACTCGGATACCTGCAGAATTATTTGGATCTGATAAGGCCACGAATGCTATTGACATTACAAAGCGCATACTCGACATGACATCAGACATCATTCATTAATTATCTTTACCTTAACATTCTGTTGTGAAAACACATTTTTTGATGTTTGTTCTTTTCCTTTCAATTACGAGCTATGCAGCTAATGTGTTTGTACAAGTTATTTTGTTTTGTTTAAATGACATTATTGTTTTATCAAACAAATGTGTATGTGTTATCATATTAAAATAACTGTCATTGACCTATGAGAGATGTGCATGAATTTAATGTACGAAAGGAAATACACATATATATATACATGGTTCCAAAGGCTTTGTATAGTTATGAAGTAACATTTATGTTTAATCATTTTAAAATTGTCATGTGACCTTTGCAGGGTTGGTAAATGAAAAAAAGAAAAAAAAGAAAAAAAAAAAGTTAATTTTATGTTGAAATTTTACTTATATAAATAACATTTATATTTTGTTTTTGCATCAAATTTATTTATGCATTTTCTTCGCACATTGGTGTATATACATACATGTATTTTCTTTGTACAATTAGAAAACATTTTTCATTTCAACTGCTATTTCTATTATATTTATGTTGTATTTGTTTTTTTTTATTTACTTGAAAGCTTTTGTTTTTATCATAAGATATTTAAGTCAAGCATGCTTATTTGTATGAAGCATATATATGATAAAAAGGTCATGTAAGCATTTACTATTGATAAGATTCAAACAGTTGAATTATTTATTTAATATGTTTTAGTATTGTGCAAAAGGAAAATTATCCTATATTTCTTGTATCTATATTTGTTAATGTTTCACTATAACTATACATGCCTCCATGACTTGATATGATTTAAATGTTTCTGATTTTGATTAATTTTATTTGCTGCTATTCAACTATGAGTGCCCCACAGAAAATGAGATGCTGCTTTTTTACATTTTAAGTTGTGTAAATTAGTTTTTTTTTGTGTGTGTAAATATGTCAAGTGGGGATAATTTGATATATTTTTGTGATATTTTGTTAAGTTCTTTTGTTATGTTTGAGTGTAATAAAAGACGGTTATTACATTATGGGTGAGTTTAATGTTTTAAAGGAGTAAAGATAAATGTACATAATTGCACTCAAAGTAATGTAATTTTTGTTTTGTGATATACGGCTGTGTTTTAAAGCATAATATGCCTGTATGATTCTAGCCATGTGACATAGAGTCTGCATAGTCATTTTAAAGTAATGCACGGATTTAAAAAAAACCTTCTGCCTTTATACTAGATTGATGGTAATGATAAAACCATTCAAAATTTGTATATGCATGCATGATTTACTTTTTAAGGTTTTTTTGTTTCACGATGATTTTATACATGTAATGTATTAATCCTTCATTGTCTTTTCATTCAAGAACAAAGAATTTTGTTTTTAGCCACTTTTTGATAATGTCTTTTTGATTACTTTTCATAATGTTAAAGTTTTAAACTACCCTTTTGTAAATAGATTGTATTTTGTATTTTTAGCTTGAATTTTCAAAAACTATCGACACCGGACTTTGGTGTTTGCGTCTGCATCGGCATTGGTCAGGTTCTTTTGACCACTCCACTTTTCTTGTAGAATAGGTCATTGACAAAATAAACAACATAGAATCCTACAATTCTGAACTTTTTTTCCACTTTTTACGACTTCCTTTTAAATGAGTTTTTTTTATGAACTAACTCCCTATGTATGACAATACTGTCGGGTCTTTGCATAACATAACTATTCAATTTGGTTTTGAATTTTTTAAAGACCTTCTCTTTTCATGCTATCAGACACTGAAAGAAGTCCTGAAGACTGCTCTTGAAAAAATATGCCCAAACTTAGTATACTACAGGAGTGTAGTATTTTATCATCATTTTAGTATGTACCAAATATTATGTTTATTGTTAAATTTTAATGCAAATATTTAAAACTAATACAGACTAGGACTTATAAAAATATTAGCTTACAATGTTTTAACGAAAGACTGATTTTTTTGTATATACATGTATATATATCATCAAGCTTGTCGACAATCTTTTCTTTATAGAAGACACTTAATAGCCTTAAGGCAATAAGTGAGTATAGGCTAAGTTACAGTATTAATCTTTTGTATGGCCCTTTAAGAATAATTTGCTGAAATTATTTTTCATCATTATGATTATCATTCTTTTTCGAGGGATATACTTTATTATTGAAAAGGCGAGCCCTTTAACGGTTTTCTTGTTTGGTCATTTTTGGAAGGAACTCTTTCACACTTTAAATAGTTATTTTAATCATTTTGATTATTATTATAACATTTTAAACAATTTTTTTATACTTTATTACTGCATTTTGTATTAAGGGTGAACCCTTAAATTCATCGAAATGTATATGTTGATGAAAAAATATTTGCATCTTATACTTAATATTTTTCTATACATATATATATATTTCAAGGGATATACTTTATTATTGTAAAGGCGAGCCCTTTAACGGTTTACTAAATGTCTGGTTATTTTCAGATGGAACTCTTTAAATAGTCCGGTATTTAAAGCTTTAAAATTAAGTTCAAGGGATACACTTTTATTGTTAAGTTTTATTATTATCATGACAAGGGATACACTTTTTTATAACATTATATAATAAGGGCGAGCCCTCTAATTCATTGAAATATAATCTAATAATTTATAATTTTCTACACATATTTTTCGAGGGATATACTTTATACTTGTAAAGGCGAGCCCTTTAACAATTTACATTTTTTGTCATTTTCATAAAGAACATTTTTAATTTTAACACTTTGATTTAAATTTAATTTCAAGGGATACACTTTATTTTCTAAAGGCGAGCCCTTTCCACACTTAATCAAACTAATTATTTGGTCTTTATAAATGTTTTGAAAATTTTGTTGTACATAATTTCTACTAATAAATTTGGAATACTGAACCTTACGTTAGTTTCTTTTCATTTGACTGTATAATAAAATCCACTGTTTTAAAAAAATAAATTTGTATTAAATTTGTAAAACAGTATTTGCTTTGAATTGCAAAGTATTCGCAATTAAGTCTTAAGTTAAAGCTCACAATGTATCAATTGAAATCCAAGAATATGTTTTTGGCAACGCCTGATAGGGTTTCGTCTCCTTAGGAAGTTATGGTCACCAAAGTGCATTGTAATAGCATGTTACGATCCAATAATATGACACAGTTAAGCCGAGTTTTCAGCAGTCATTTTTGTACGGATTATTTATCAAAAATAATCAACTGGATTTCAGCGAAAACTCATACGAATCGTTGCAGGCAATAGAAACTGTGCATATTAGCAGAATTTTCCTGTTCATTGATGCTCCGTAGCCTTTTGCCTTTGACAGTTTTGTCATCTTGTGTTGAAAACACAGCTCAAGAGCTATTCTGGATATTTTGATGAATATTTTCTTAATGGCAAACATTGTTTAAAATGTTCTCTTCTTGATGAAAATATTTAAAGGGTTGACAATATGCAAGAAAAATAACTATGTTAAACTACTTTTAAATTATCTCTCTTCAAAAAAAGTTAAGGTGTTGCTGGCAAATATAACGGTGTGTTTTTTAAGTTTTTTTAAGTTAGGGAAATGACAGATAGGAAGCACAAAACTCAAAGCTGCATTGATATCACCCGTCCAAAAATTCTATTCAGGAAAAACATTTGTTGTGAAATTGATTTATACATTACTAGCCATCTTCGTAATCATACCAATCACTTTGGAAGGATTTTGATTGAGTGCTGCTTTACGTTTTTGACCTCATTTGGCCAAAAGTGAGTCACAGAGACACTTAAATGTAAATTCCATGTCACATCAGTCACGTAAGAAATAAAATTTTAAATAATGGCAACCAAAGGTTATTGAACTTCGTAGAGACAAATTGCCTATGGCTGGCCTGTAGGAGACCCATATTGTTATGAGTTTGTTAGGTTAATGTCACAGTGATAGTAATTAGTTCATTAGGTCAATGTCACAGTGATAGTAATTAGTTCATTAGGTCAATGTCACAGTGATAGTAATGAGTTCATTAGGTCAATGTCACAGTGATAGTAAACTATCTTAAAACCTACTACTTCTAAACCACAGCTAAAGATGTAGCATGACGCATCACCTAGGACTTGCGGTCTTTCGCTCATTTGACCAAACATGATCTTTTTTCTTGAATTGAAAGACCCTGGATCAAATTAGACTTTCTCTAGTGGTCAAGAAGTCTATGTAGACTCGTATAAGAAAATACATGCAAGACTTGTTTGCCTGCAGCTTCGGTATGTTGCATCTAGCATAACCTGGAGGACCTTGCAAAGGTTATAAATTGCATACCCCGGGCGTCAGAAAATACCCTTCCTCTTAGTTAACACAAATATCTTAAACATTTGTTTCTCATTACCTTCAGTGCCCCGGGAAAAATATTTTAAATATACGCAAAACGTTCAAGTCTGCTAAACAAGAAGGCGCGAAAAGCCAAAACACTAAACATTTATTTTCTATAGTTGCTTAGGGGACAACACATAGTTTTCACAGTTTATCGGCAAACTATTGTTATCAGACACCTAAAATAAATGCATTTCATATTCTAATAAAATCATCAAGCGAAGGGCGACATTCAATGAACGCTTCCTCTTTCAAAGCCATCAACAAAGCACCATCGGCAAAGAGCCCAGCTAGGCACCAGAAGACACACTTTGTAAAGATGTATTAAACCTTACCCTAGGTCCCAACATGTTCCTGTTATATCAAACAGTCTAAATGAAATGAATTCCGCTCAGTAAACTTCTGAAAGTTATTATAAATTACAATTCATATGGTATTGACATTGTTAATGCATATATTTTGTGAAGTGGTCTGCATAAGGCAAGTTTTCCAAAAGTATTTCAAATATGGAGGAAACACTAAATAATGGTATCATTAGAATATTCATAGAAACTATTGCTTGATAGCACGAAATAATGTTGAATCTGTTCTTAATGATTTAATATGGACATTTTTATGATGGATAATGCTTTTTTGTTCTAGAAAAAAATATTATATGCTAAATAATTATATGAAATATATGATCATTTATCTCAAACATGCCAACAGCATCCATGTATAATTCTTTCATGGTTTGTCGTTATATGTGATAATGATTATTATCAACAACATTATAATTGTATTACAGACCTCCCATTCTTGGATATAAGAATGTTGTTTCCGTTAGATTAACCTTGCCGGAAATGTCATCTGTCATGGAAGGTGCCAGATGAGTCGCGTGCTATACAATGACGTTCATTTAGCGCATTTTATAAATATACCGCGTTAAAATGACGCAATCTCGTCGTTTTTAAGAATGAAACTGCATGCTTAGGATAGCGTCATTCCGCCGTTATATTAGTTCATACGCTGTTTTAAGAAAATAGTTACAGATGAAATGAAATAAATTTCCATGAAAAATGTTTTATATCAGACCAATACTCATGTCTGGTTTATGCTGATGAATTGGTTTAAAGGAGGACTGTAAAATTGTAAATCCACCATTTAATACACTCCTTGTTTCCGTCAGAAATATATATGACTGAAAAATTCCCTTTATTACATGCCACGTGCACGCTAATGCGGCTAGTAGATATGCGTTCGTGGGAAATTTTAGTCTTATGTTTATTTATTTTGTTTTAGCAACATTTCACTGCTTTCAGATTCTCTAACAATAATAGTTTTTCTGATGAAGAGCATGTCACCGAGTTTTAAGGAATTAAATGAACATTATCTCAAGTAAAAGTGCCATATCTGAGTATCATATTCTTTTTATTTTTATCTTTTTTTATTTATCTAATAAAAAAGTTGAGCCAGTCTATATACTAATGACGCGATCCAAATTTGGACAGGCAACCAGGGGTATGACTAAAATAGCAACGGAGATATTTTTGGCGCAACAGGCGCCACGGACATTGTTTTCTAAAAAAGGCACAACGTATGTTTATTCGTGATAATAATTATCATTTAAGAAATAAAAAAAGTTAAACTGAGTGAAAAAGTTAGTTTGTTTCAAAATGTATCACACATATTTACAAAGTTGTTTTGAAGGATTCTATGCTGGCAAATGGCCGCAAAATGGATATATTCTTGGTGCAACGTAGATACTTTTCTATAAAGGGAACAATGTTTGGTTATAAATAACAATTAAAAAGTAAACTAAATTACATTTATTAAATGTAGTATCAATATAAAAGTCTGTTGTTAATTTCAATAGAAAAAAAATCAATTTAATGTTTTTGAGGGCTAAACATTTCTGCAAAATGGACTTATTTGGATTTCAGCGCAACAGAGATAATTTTGTTTGAAGAACACAATGAATGTTTGTAAATCACAATTATCAAACTAAAAATATTTTATATATTGAATATAATGTCATAATGGAAGAATTAATACCGTGGAGTCATAACATTATGTCTCCCCTATACGTAGACAAATGACCTTCACACACTTGTCAGAATAGTGACTCCTGTAGAATAAAGACCCCCAACCTAAACTATAAAAATCCCTTACTGGTCACTTTCAAAAATACACTGTCAATATGTCACTTGTCTTTGCGTGCGTCCGTGCAACAATTTGATCAAATCTTTTCCCTGATATTGGACGGACTTGTTTAAAACTCTCGGGGATAGATATTATAACCGAAAGCTATTAAGCCTAGCCTCAGTCTGAAGGAAAATATAGATAGATTTGATATATACATAAAGAGTTATAGAATTGTCTAAAAACATGAATCTTAATGGTCACAAAATATAAAGGACATAAAACAAAGTCCTTTTCCATGCCTCAATCGCCTTTAAATGAAATAGCTTAAATGCGACCATGAGCCACTTTTCATTAAAATTTCGGACCAGTTCGCCGTTTCCAGTTTCCGAATACTACATAACACTGCACACATGGTATACATATAAAGCTTATATACCCTCTTAATGAGGATGAAGGGAAAAACTTCCAAATATCAACAACAACAAAATCACCCGAAGGCAGTTTACCTGCATTTTAAAAGATGCGTTATGTTACCGCAATTCGAAGAACAGTGTATTAAGGTATTTTGCCAGACCGACGTTTAATAATTGAAAAATTAAAAATATATATTTTATATAAAACAATGATAGTATTCATAAACAGAGAGAATTTTCCTACATTTTGTGCGACTCAGATATTTTCTTTTTCTTTAAATAGCAAATGGCTTTCTGTACACGTTATGACACATTGAAGTATCTGGAGTAAAAAGGCTTATTTGCTTAGGGCATTAATTTCAAAAACAACATTCGAGAGCCCTTAACATAGAAATAAAAGTAACCTGAGTGTCTTGTAAGGTGGAAATGTCATTATCACGGACGTAAAATGGTTTTAAATGTGTGTGATTCTTCCAAGTTAAGAGAAGTACCATAGACGATTTATTGATGGAAAACTACTCACGACTTAAGCAGTTTTTTTTCGGGGGTGGGGGGTGGGGGTTGGCAAAATGAAAAAGTTCTTTAAAACTAGCCTTGATAGAATATCAACGTCATTCGAACTGTATTTTTTGTGTTCATTTCCTCTTTTAACAATATGTGTTCATGCATTAAGAGTTTCACAAATGTTAATTCTTTGCTTATTTGAATTGCAGCTTTGCAGGTTTGTATCTACACATAATGCATTTCTAAAAATTATGTCATCGCTAAGTATCAGTCATTAATCACCTTTAGCTGACTTGCATTATGCTGAATACAAACATATCAGTGTAAAAGTACATGTTCTCAAATAGCATTGTGTTAATGAAATATATCATTCATTAAATTAAAAGTAACTAAGAACAACAACTAAATATTTGATCGAACTGCTTTTCCGGGGAAACGAATGCTATATCACTGCGCAATTACGCACTTAGCATATTTAATTGACTAAGTGTGCAGCTCGTAAAAAGTCAGGTGATAGATGTATGCTTTATATGTTACTTTTAGTACTAAAATTAAAATACTTGGTTTAAACATATTTATTTAAGCTCGATTGTGAAACAAGTTCTTGCAACTTATATTAATTACTTTCGAGTCCGCTTCCTGGAATCAACCAGTACTGGTGTCGTATTGAGAAACATGGTCTTGACCCGAGTAGGGCTCGAACCCATGATCTCTGGGTTGAGAGGCAGATACAGTCCTTAACAACTAGGCCACCGCCCCCTTAAAGTACTAAAAGTAAAGTGATAAAGAACTGAGGTTTTTTTCTCAGTAAAAATACCTAATTACCTATAAAACAATGAAGGCCTATATAGCTGATTTGTATAAATGATGGCAAAGTATATAGATATATATAAAATAAATAAATAAAAATAAGATAGTCTCCTCTGGGCTTTGAACTCACACCTTACCCAAACTATGTGTTCTCACTAAAAATGTAGGAGAATTTGCATTAAGCCTTTAATACTTTATTTCATTTTTATAAAATGTACGCTTATTCTTAGCGGGACCTCTAAGTTTTGCCGTTGTTTTATTAGCTGTTGTCGCAGCAGTAGCAGTACCAGAAGCAGCCACAGGCACAACAACAAGTATATGAATTGCAATGTGTCGTTGACGTTAAAGAGTATGTTAGGTGGGGGTCAATATTTTACAGATAAAATAGGGGGTCATTATTTTATATACATTTATAAGTGGTCAGTATTTTATAGAAGGTGGTCACTATTGTCTATAAAATAATGACCGGGGGTCATTATTCTATGGGGGTTACTTTACAGCGTTACACCGGCTAAATGGACATATGCGACAAATTCAACGTTAAATAGCGTCACAAGTTTCATTCGAGTATGTAAAATCTTGCTACTTTATCTATAAAAATACGAAAGGGCGACACATGACTTAGAACAAATCTTGCATGTCATCAGGTGTCTTTTAACTGGCCCAGAAAGGACACCGTTATCCCATTATAAATTTTGAGGTGCATTACATTACTGTTTTAATTTACTTACATTTGTGCCGCGTCACGACAAAACCAACATAATGTGTTAGCGACCAGCATGGATCCAGACCAGCCTGCGCATCCGCGCAGTCTGATCAGGATCCATGCTGTTCGCTTACAGACCCTATAACAAGTAAACAAACCGATAGCGAACAGCATGGATCCTGATCAGACTGCGCGGATGCGCAGGCTGGTCTGGATCCATGCTGGTCGCAAACCCATCATGTTGGTTTTGTCGTGACGCGGCTCATTTTATATTTTTGTGAAGTTTTCGTTTTTGGCCGTTACACTTTCCGGGTTCCCATGATTCGCGTGTGGATATTGGTTCATGGCCATTTTCCTAAAACAAATCCCGATTATGGGTGGTTGACTTATACTGTGGATGGGGTTTCGTTTACACAAAAAGTAAACGGGATATTTTTGTCTGCGTGGGAATATCTATTTATTTTTTTGTTTTGATATGCTGTTTTATTCATTGAAAGTACATTAACATGTGATAAACATTTCTGCTACTTTTTTGTCATGGTTCACTGGTAGGCGTTTTCTTAACTATGGAAAGCCGTTTGCACCGTTATAAAGCTGTTTACGGCGTTAGTTAGGAAAGTTGTCAATTAATAAAGCAGTATATGATTTAAATAAATTCAAGGTTGAAAGCAACATTTGAAGAATTGTTGATACAGATTATAAGCAATATTTCTGATGTAAAGCTACAAGTTAATTTTGACATTTAGTGAAAGAAAATAAAGATAAACATTTTTGTGTGTGTGAGCTGTATAGAACATACACTTATTTTGATGTATAAGTAATATTTCATGTTTAACTATTGATCATTTCATATTTAACTCGGTTAATTAAAAGTTAACTCAACTAAGACGTCCTCTATTGTGTTGTGTTATTAATATGTGTAGCATTACAGAAAAATTTATTGTATTCTTATAAATAAAAAAATGATGAAATATGCGTATTTTCATTTTCCATATTTTCACTGTACACATTTATTTTTCACTGCAGTGAAACTTATTTTCCGTATTTTCACTGATGTCTGGCCGGACAACTTTCTTCTGATATCAGCCTATGCACAAATTATTAGGGGACGTCTGTCTAATTGTAGTGCAAAAAAGGAAAAGATATATAATAAACAGAAAAATTCAGTTTTTCACTAAAAATTCAGGATTTATTTTCATCTTGTTGTATGAGAATTAACATGCTTCACACGTTCAACCGCCATTCATGAACAATTCATATTCATACCACTCAATGAAAATAAATACCGTATTTATAGAAAAATACTTGAATATCCTCTATATATATTGATTAAAGACAGCGACGTCACATGCCTAGCAAGTGACAATATTACCTTTTGTATTTGAGCCGCGTCACGACAAAACCAACATAATGGGTTTGCGACCAGCATGGATCCAGACCAGCCTGCGCATCCGGGCAGTCTGATCAGGATCCATGCTGTTCGCTATCAGTTTCTCTACTTGTTATAGGGTTTGTAAGCCCTGATCAGACTGCGCGGATGCGCAGGCTGGTCTGGATCCATGCTGGTCGCAAACGCACTATGCTGGTTTTGTCGTAACGCGGCTCATTTTATGTTTCACATTGCCTATCATACCAAACAAATAACGCAGTAAACATAATTTAAACATACTAAAAAAAGTACGATAAGGTGTAAATCGACCCGTTTTAAAAATAGATATCGATTATAAACTCTATGAATTGACAGTTGTGCATATTGTATAACATGACGGGGTATATGTATTTTTAAAGCATTGTTAGCCGTTGATGAGGAATTATGTACAAATGTACGAATGGCTAGAGATAGAGATAATAGAGATGGAAATGCACTGTATATATTAGAAGGTAAATGAATTTCAAATTCCAGTTCTTTTAACTATCATTTTAGTGTGTATAGCGTTGTGAGGCACATATCCATGATGGCGGATATTTTTTTTCTGTGCGGCAATGTTCTGATGAAAATATATGTCGTAAATTTTGGCAAACATATCGGGAGAAGTATTAGATATTCATCTGAAATATAGGTACCATATTTTATATATGAATCAGCAAATTATTACCTTAAAATGGTATATGTTTATTATTTAAATATAAAAAAGATATAACACAAATTAGCAACACCCATAACCCAATGATAAATGAACAAATGTCACGTGATTATCACTCTGTAATCACGTGGTACGGAATAGAATTATTATTATCTTGATAACGTACAGTAAATATAACCTCCTTCCTAAAGTTATTTTATATATACCCATATAATAATATAAACATGCATCTATAATTTCACAAATAATTTCATTCATGAAAAAAAATACATAAACATTGACAATATTCTCTGCAGGCCTTGTTATGTAGTTTATACTGGCAAACGAAGGCATTCCAAACCTTTTTTCCAAGCTGACACATTTTCTAACCTAATGATCAGCTGGATTTATCTTTTTCATCATGTACAAGAATATATAATAACAATGGCCCATCAAGTTTCCATCTTCTACTCTAAATGAAAATGCTAAAAGTTAGATATTTGGCCTGAATTTGACTAACGGAGTGTTTCCAAAGTTGTTATAATCATGACCCTATAGGGTCAAAATCATTTAATGTACAAGGAAATATAAAACAAAGGCCCGGTCTGAGGGTCTTCTTCTCTAAAAGAAACAGGCTAAAATGAGATATTTGGCCTGAACGTTTTTAATCATTGCCCTAGTGTCAAAATTTGTCAAGACTCGGATTCATTTGTTTTGTATATTTATGCAAAAAGAAAATCAATTGTTATGGAAATCACTGTTGGGGCCAGTTACACAGATGGTCGGTCCCCAATCGGTCATTTAATTTTAAATTTACTCGCTGTTATGATCGGTTGTCATGCGTGATTTTATTTCTGGTTTTCTGTGTAAACGGCCATCAGTGACAGAAAGAAAATTCAAACGGGGTTGGATCGGTGATAAAAATGCTGAAATACTATCGGTTTTTATCGTTTTAAATCGGAGCTAAATCGGGCGTAACGATGATTAATCGGTGTTTGATAGCTAGTCGTCAGTGGTTAAACACTTTCCGTCAGATATGGCCGGAGATTCATATTTGGTTATCTTTGTCCGATCGGCGATATCGCTGATTAAGAGCTTGCATATCTCGTGATATAGGTTGCTGTCGGCTATTTGTAAAATATTTTCACCGATCGAGAATTTTAAACATGTTTAAAAATCTCTATCGGTATTTTTTCACCGATAAAACATATCTTTCCCCAATAGCAGTTGATAGGTAGAAAACAGGTGACCAATAGGTGATATCGGTGTTAAATACGTTGTCATCGATACACTCCATCATTTGGCTAAAAACAACCGATCAATCACCGATGGCTCTGTGTAACACCCCAGTTACACAGAGCCATCGGTGATTGATCGGTAGTTTTTTTAGCAAACAGTTGATATTGGAAAATGTTAAGGATAAAAATATAAATCTGCCTAAAATTTAAAAAGACTGCCCCACTCTTTTTATAAACTAAGCATTATACCTAAATTCTAATGGATATTTTCATAAATTTCGTTTGTATCTGTGCCTTATTTATTGTTTATGCAAACTTAATTATTATATTAAAAGGGATTATGGCAAAATGAAAACATATTTTGATCTTCACCCGTTCACTCACAATATACCATTGGATGGGCATAATGTCACATTAACCCTTTCACTGCCATAGGGACGGCTGTCCTTGTTATTTTCGGCGTATTTGCCATATGGACGGCTTTAGCCGTTTCTATAATAATAATAATAGTAATAATAATAATAAATTAATAATAATAAAAATAAAAATAATAATAAATATAAAGAAAATTATACCAACGACAATAATTATTATTATACTCACAGATTTGGAAACATATATAATTATTATAATACTAATAACAAATAATAATTATATTAATTAATAATATAGTAATTTCTTAGAAAACCCTCTGGCAAAAAGGTGATCAATAAAACAATAACCCTCTGGCAGCGAAAGGGTATATAAGATATTTAACCGTGTCGTTTTGATTAAATAAGGTCTTGAATATTTGTGATTAGATTTAGAAAATGTCTAGCCATTTAATATCTATACAAATTATGCTGTTAAACTTATTACTTTCTAAAAATGTTCTGAGTGACAAATAAATAATGTAAATCAAAGAATAGATAGAAAGAAAAATGAATACATAAGTGTATTTTTACCGACAGCAATCTGTTTCAGATGACATTTATTCAAGTGTATCGAAATACTCTTCAAAGTTAAGAAAATGCATAAAGGGGGTTATACAAATGTTGTATATAGAAAAAGGGAAATAACCTAATCACTTTTGTTATGAATAAATTGTCCTTATTAATGATTATTATTTGTGTAAGATGTTTCATGCTTTGTATGTATTAGCTATAATTATCTTTCTATAGATCTATCAAAACATTTGTTCAGGTGGAAATTAAAGTTATATTTTAGCATAGGATATACGATGATGCTATTAATATTTGCATATCCCATATATAGTTTCAATTGATCTACTCTCTACAATTAGAACAAATCCCAAAAACCGTGTCTACAACTTTTAAAAATGGCAACTTTTCCTCTCTATTAAAAAATCTAATTGAAGGACAAAAAAGAAAAAAAAAAAGAAAAAGAAAACGATAAAGAAAAAAATAGTAGACGGGTATTGTTTACAATAAAACTAACTTTTCTTTGCTTTTACAATGGGAGATGAGATTGAATTACATATTACAAAGTACATGTGTTTATGTATTCGTTCTGTTCCATTTGTAAAATTGAATGCTCTATGTTATATTTAATTATTTAATCTTTTTACGTCAAATAGAATGAGCTGTAATAAAAACAATCATTAACGACTGTCAGATACAAACTGTTGGCAGAGTCTGTTAAAATTAATAAATTAAACGAGACTTACCTGGAAGTTGAAGTTCAATTATTATTCTACTGCTACTGGACCACAGGGTTTAATGAGATGAACATATGATCTTATCAGATGACCAAGCAGACTTTCAGAGCATACATAATTATGCAAAATGCGACAATGGCTTATACATATGGGAGGGGTAACCGGGTGGGCATTAAACCCTGTGGTCCAGTAGCAGTAGAATAATAATTGAACTTCAACTTCCAGGTAAGTCTCGTTTAATTTATTAATTCTACTGCACTGGACCACCTAGGGTTAATGAGATTTTAGAGACCATGCTTGCATTTTGACAAGTCGTTAAAAATACATAACCAAGTAAAATGATTACGTATTCAATCTACGACTATTAACTTTTCAAAAACTGAAAATATAATGCACAAAATAAAGTATGCAATAGCCATATACATAAAATGCTGTAAAAGTAACAATCATTATAAAAGAATACTATTCCCTATTTCTACTGTGTGGAAAAGGTCATTATATGAGGCTTGACCCCTGCTGCAATATGTTACATTGCATAATTTATATTGCTTATTGTAAACAAGTTTGACATTAAATGGTATACACATATGCGTGTAGCATAAAATTCTTTCACATGTAGTGATATTCGAAGTTTTCTATGGTTTAAAAGCAACACATTGCTGTGCTTTTAATTATAATTTCTTTAGGCATGATTTATGATATCTTGCAAAATAAGTGTCAGTGTTTTGAAATTACTGATCTGCCCATTAAGCCTTAACCTGCCATTATTCGTTTATATTATTTACATTCCTTTTTTTTTTTTTTTTTTCTCACATTCTGTACTATATTTACTTCAGATTAAAGTTAGATTATAAGTAAATCACATGTTTTTAATGCATTATGACAACAGTATAAAATGCATTTTCCTCCTTTTTTAATGGAAATCACATGTGATTATTTCTGAGGCTTAATCTGTTTCTTTAAAAGAAAGAGGTATCACGGGTTTCCATCACAAATATCTAATAAAGATTAGAATACCATAAAAACCACATATGATTTGTCATGTTTGTGTGTGTGTGTGTGTAAAAAAACAAAAACCCTTTCAAACATCTCTCTCGCAATTATATAATGCGAAAGACGTATATATGTGAAGAACTCACATTACATGTTTTCTGTATGTGAGAAGTTAGCAGTTAACAGTGAGCTAAGCAAAAAGGCATTACGATTTATATAGGGAAATCAATGATCTGCTGTTATGCTCAGCTGGGTAAGCAATCTAGCAGAGCATTCCAAAATAAAGTGTAGAAATGCTTTGCTGGTATGCTCAGCTGGCTAAGCAATCTAGCAGGCCATTCCTAAATATAGTGTAAAAATGCTCTGCTGGTATGCTCAGCTGGCTAGGCAATCTAGCGGGGCATTCCAAAATATAGCGTAAAAATACTCTGCTGGTATGCTCAGCTGGCTAAGCAATCTAGCGGGGCATTCCAAAATATAGTGCAAAAAATGCTCTCCTGGTATGCTCAGCTGGCTGAGCAATCAAGCGGGGCATTCCAACATATAGTGTACAAAATGATCTGCTGGTATGCTCAGCTGGCTAGGCAATCTAGCAGGGCATTCCTAAATATAGTGTAAAAAATACTCTGCTGTTATACTCAGCTGGCTAAGCAATCTAACAGGGCATTCCAAAATATAATGTAAAAATGATCTGCTGTTATGCTCAGCTGGCTAAGCAATCAAGCGGGGCATTCCAAAATATAGTGTAAAAATGCTCTGCTGTTATGCTTATCTGGCTAAGTAATCTAGCAGGGCATTCCAAAATATAGTGTAAAAATGATCTGCTGTTATGCTCAGCTGGCTAAGCAATCTAGCGGGACATTCCAAAATATAGTGTTAACATGATCTGCTGGTATGCTCAGCTGGCTAGGCAATCTAGCAGGACATTCCTAAATATAGTGTAAAAATGCTCTGCTGTTATGCTTAGCTGGCTAAGTAATCTAGCAGGGTATTCCAAAATATAGTGTAAAAATGATCTGCTGTTATGCTCAGCTGGCTAGGCAATCTAGAGGGGCATTCCAAAATATAGTGTAAAATGCTCTGCTGTTATGTTCAGCTGGCTAAGCAATCTAGCGGGGCATTCCAAAATATAGTGTAAAATGCTCTGCTGTTATGCTCAGCTGGCTAAGCAATCTAGCGGGGCATTCCAAAATATAGTGTAAACATGATCTGCTGGTATGCTCAGCTGGCTAGGCAATCTAGCAGGACATTCCTAAATATAGTGTAAAAATGCTCTGCTGAATTGCTCATCTGGCTAGGCAATCTAGAAGGGCATTCCTAAATATAGTGTTAAAAATGCTCAGCTGGCTAGGCAATCCAGCAGAGCATTCCTAAATATAGTGTAAAAATGCTCTGCTGGTAAGCTCAGGTGGCTAAATATAAATTTTGTTGGTCTGCAACTGATTATTTGGCACTCGTAGACTTTCTGAAATATTTAGTGCCAATGCAGATAATTACATTTTTGACTTCTACGGGACCCTCAAGTGTCTATTTCTTTGGTCTCCTACTGATTCACGGACGATCGCAGACTTTCAGGAATTTTTGGTGTAAATACAGATAATGACATTTGTGTATTTTTAGGACCATCCAGAGTCCATTTCGTTGGTCTGCGAATGTTTCTGGAACACTCGCAGACTTTCAGAAATTTTTGGTGCCAATGGAGATAATGACATTTTTACTTCAAAAGGACCCTCCTGAGTCTATTTCGTTGGTCTGCGACTGATTCTGAGTCACTCGCAGACTTTCAGGAATTTTGGTGTCAATGCAGAAAATGATATTTCTGACTTAGTGGGACCTTCCTGAATCCATTTTAGATTTTTTCAGATAATGACATTTTAGAGTAAAAATGCTCTGCATATGACTAAGGGTCCTTAAAAGTGAAAAATGTCAGGATCTGCAATGGCACGTAACATCCTGAAAGTCTGCGAGTCTCAAAGAATCAGTCGCAGACCCAAGAAATGTACTCTGGCGGTTCCCTAGAAGTCAGAAATATCATTATCTCCATTGGCATCAAAATTCCTGAAAGTCTGCGAGTGTCCCAAAATCAGTCGCAGACCAGCGAAATGAGCTCTGGTGGGTCGCTAGAAGTCAAAAATGTCATTATCTCCATTGGCACCACAGATTCCTGAAAGTCTGCGAATGTCCCAGAATCAGTCGCAGACCATAAAAAATGGACTCTGACGGGTCCCTAGAAGTAAAAATTGCCATCATCTCTAATGGCACCAAACTTTCCTGAAAGTCTGCGAGTGTCCAAAAATACGCTGCAGGCCAATGAAATGGACTCTTAAAGGTCCCTTGAAGTCAAAAATATGATTATTTCCATTGGCACCAACCATTCCTGAAAGTCTGCGAGTGTCCGAGAATCAGTCGCAGACCAACAAAATGGACTCTTGAGGGTCCCTAGAAGTCTAAATTGTCAATATCAGCATTGGCACCAAAATTCCTGAAAGTCTGCGAGTGTCCATCAAAAAGTCGCAGGACAATGAAATAGTCTCTTAAAGGTCCTTAGAAGTCAAAAATATCATTATTTCTATTGGCACCAAAAATTCCTGAAAGTCTGCGAGTGCCTCAGAAGTGCCTAGAAGTCGAAAATGTCAATAAAACGTTGGCAACAATAAATCCTGGAACTCAGAATCAGTCTGCCAGCTGAGCATTCCAGCAGAGCTTATTAATACTATAATTCAGAATGCACCGCAAGATTGCTTATCCAACACAGCATTTTCACACTATTTTTCAGAATGTTCTGCTAGGTTGCCTAGCCAGCTTAGCATTCCAGCAGAGCATTTTTACACTATATTTAGTAATGCTCTGCTAGATTGCCAAGACAGCTGAGTATTGCAGCAGAGCAATTTTACACTTTATTTAGGAATGCCCTGCTAGATTGCTTAGCCAGCTTAGCATTCCAGCAGAGCATTTTTACACTATATTTAGTAATGCCCTGCTAGATTGCCTAGCCAGCTTAGCATTCCAGCAGAGCATTTTTACACTATATTTAGTAATGCCCTGCTAGATTGCCTAGCCAGCTGAGCATTCCACCAGAGCATTTTTTCTCTATATTAAGGAATGCTCTGCTATAGTGCCTAGCCAGCTGAGCATTCCTGCAGAGCATTTTAACACTATATATTGTAATGTCCTGCTTGATTGCCTAGCCAGCTTAACATTCCAGCAGAGCATTTTTACACTATATTTAGTAATGCACTGCTAGTTTGGCTATCCAGATTAGCATTCCAGCAGAGCATTTTAACACTATATTTAGGAATGCCCTGCTAGATTGCCTAGCAAGCTTAGCTTTCCAGCAGAGCATTTTTACCCTATATTTAGTAATGCACTGCTAAATTGCCTAGCCAGCTGAGCATTCAACCAGAGCACTTTTACATTTTATTTAGGAATGCCCTGCTAGATTGCTGAGCCAGCTTAGCATTCCAGCAGAGCATTTTTTCACTATATTTAGGAATGCCCTGCTAGATTGCCTGGCCAGCTTAGCATTCCACCAGAGCATTTTTACACTATATTTAGTAATGCCCTGCTAGATTGCCTACCCAGCTTAGCATTCCAGCAGAGCACTTTTACCCTATATTTAGTAACACCCTGCTAGATTGCCTAGCCAGCTAAGCATTCCAGCAGAGCCTTTTTTCACTATAACTAGGAATGCTCTGCTAGATTGCCTAGCCAGCTTAGCATTCCAGAATCGCATTTGTACACTATATTTAGTAATGCCCTGCTAGATTGCCTAGCCAGCAGAGCACTTTTACACTTTATTTAGTAATGCCTTGCTAGATTGCCTAGCCAGCTTAGCATTCCAGCAGAGCATTTTTACACTATATTTAGTAATGCCCTGCTAGATTGCCTAGCCAGCTTAGCATTCCAGCAGAGCATTTTTTTCACTATATTTAGTAATGCCCTGCTAGATTGCCTAGCCAGCTTAGCATTCCAGCAGAGCATTTTAACACAATATTTAGGAATGCCCTGCTAGATGCCCAAAACAGCTGAGCATTACAGCAGATCATTGACTTCCCTATATAAATAAAAATGCCTTTTTGCTTAGCTCACTGTTCACTGCTAACTTCTCACATACATGTTTTCTTCAATAAACACATGTATATTATTTTCAAAATCAGCTCTGTATTGCAGTTACAGTACATGTTTCTATGGTTCACGTTTTCGATTCCACTCGATACAGGATAGAATATAATGAAACAAACAAATGAATTTGTTCATATTTCCTGAATTATTAATATTATTATTTTTGTTCGGAATCAATCAATCAATTAATTGGTTAATTAAGTCATCAAATGATTTATTTATTTATTTCAAAAATGATAACGAAAACTACCAAAACAAATGGCTTCATCTCTTATCACCACTTACTTATTCAGTTGTTTGAAAACAAAACCCCAAACAAGTAATTCTATGACCATGCCATTTGGTAGAATAATCTGCTTAGTGTTTTCCTTTCCCCGGGCAATGACGAGTACTGTACCACATCTACATATAATGACATATTATTAACTTATCTGCCATTTCTTTTTCAAATTTTATAACATTTTTAGTTGACTAATTAACATGCAGACTACAAATATAAATGCGCTCATCAACCGTAGAAATGTTTCATAGTCTAAATAGCAGTTTTCATGATATAATTAATATTTTCATTGAAACTTGTTGTTTCATTCAGTACCCTTATTTTTTTTATTTTTTTTTTTAAATCAAAATTTTAATGACACTTTGACAGCCCTAGCACAATCAAGATTTTGTTGATAGGTCCGACACAAATCCCTCTCTGAGTGATTTATAGTGCCATGGATCATAACACAGTGAAGGTTAATTAGCAACCCCTCCTTGCAAACAAACAAATCAAATTAAGACATATGTTTGACCTACAAACCAGGCACGGCTATTAGTACCTGCTGTTTTCCCAGGGATAAGTCTGATGATAAACCCTAACAAAAACAATTCACTGAGAGGGTCCAGTGAGAGATTTATCTGAAGATGTACTACATGTATACAGTAAATCCCAAATTATCAACCTTATCTAAACCATCTAAAATACTGCACATTAGAGCTTTGTATAAACTATCATTATTGTAATGAATGGTAAAACATTGGTTTCGTAGGTTTGTCCAAAAGTGAAAGACAAGTGCAAATGATTACTAAGATTTTTTTTTCCCATCTTATTAGTTCATTAATTCATTTATTTATTTTCTATGTTTTACTGTAGTAAGCTTGAGCAAAAATTTCAATACATGCAAACTACATCAAACATGTATTTAATTATGCATTTAGCTATGTCTATATACACCTTTCAGTCGAAGAAAATTCTGGATAGAAAAATATTTGAGTGATTAAATGTTTATTATCTTCACTAAAAACTTTTCATATCTTATTTCATGTTCTTTCATTTCGAATGACATGTCATTTTCTTAGAAATAAAAGCAAGTACTTTACAATCGACATTGTCAGTGAGATATACAGGTAAAGAATTATTCAATATAAATTTCATTATTGAACTGTCATTGAAAGTTATCAACTTACAATGTTCAAGGTATTTCGAAGTGTTTCTAGAGTATTGTAAAAACAGTGCATACTCACATTCTGTTTTCTTTCTTGTATATGTACTCACTCCCTGCTTTTCTAACCCCTCACTATATACAACCAATGTTATTTAATATGTGCACATGTTTACTTTCCGTAAGGAAAGTAAACAATTCCTTCATAAGATCAGCTCCAAACGTGCGTTTTCCCAAGAGCAAATTTGGAGTCACAGTTTTTGACATTACTATGCAAAACTTTTTCCAGCATATTTGATCTTCCTATATAACAAATTTGGAGTATTCAGGTTTTGACAATCTATGCAAAATTTGCTTCTTTTATGACAAATTTGGAGTACTCGCGGGTTTTGACATTTTTATGCAAAACTTGCTCCAACATATTCCATCTTATATAACAAATTTGGAGAACTCAGGTTTTGATATTTATTGCAAAAATTTCTCTAGCATATTCACTTTTATATAGATAACTAATTTGTAGTACACGGTTTTGACATTTTATGCAAAACTAGCTCCAGCATATTCCCTCTTATATAACAAATTTGGAGTACAAAGTTCTTGACATTTCTATGCAAAACTAGCTCCAGCATATTCCCTCTTATATAACAAATTTGGAGTACACAGTTCTTGACATTTCTATGCAAAACTAGCTCCAGCATATTCCATCTTATATAACAAATTTGGAGTACACAGTTCTTGACATTTCTATGCAAAACTAGCTCCAGCATATTCCATCTTATATAACAAATTTGGAGTACACAGTTCTTGACATTTTTATGCAAAACTAGCTCCAAAATATTCCCTCTTATGTAACAAATTTGGAGTACACAGTTCTTGACATTTCTAGGCAAAACTTACTCCAGAATATTCCTCTTATATAAAACCATTTTTGTGTGCAAATAAAATCTCTACAATACGCCCAAAACAGCAAAACTGAAAATGTTGCAGGCTTGGTTTGAATGAGCCTGTTCAAAGATGATACTGTAAAATGCAAGTTACTGTTCATCCGCCCAAAAGCATGTTAAAGATATACTATACTCATCTGAGAGTAAAATATTTTTATCCCAGAAATTATTTGAAATCTATGTATTTTTTTCTAAATATGTCTAATTTTAATAAAAGAATGTACAAACTGTGTGTGGGAAGCTGCATGTCCTATTACAGGTCAAGTAAAGTTGATCCTTTCTTAAAAGAAAAAACTGCCAGTATTTTTTTACATCTAAATTGTGTATAGTTTAAGACATAAGATATCTTAAAACATGTTTATTTTATATTTAAAAAGAGACTGTGCAGCAATTATCAATATTTAAAAATACAAAATTTGAGCATATTATATCTTTAAATCAAATAATTGTTATTATAACTTATCATACAGTTACCCAACTAAACACAATTGGTATCATAGAATTATATTTTGTTAGCAAGAGCTGATATTTTCTTATATCAAGTAAGATTTAAAACAGTGAGATACTGCAGATCTTTTTCACTAATAGAATAAGAGTCTTATAAATTATAAGCTGTGACATGTGCATTTCGTTGGCCTAAGAAACATGAATTTGGTATGTTCGCGGCTCAAGAAATTAAATTGTTAAATAGTATATTATTAATTTTATGTCTTGTTAACTTCAAGTTAAAGCAATATTGTCTTTGTTGTTGTAGTAGTAGTTGTAGCATAAAACTTGGAAGGTCAATCATCTGTGTTGCAGATGGCCAAGGCTTCATACTGTTGTCCATCATTCCATGATGACGAAACAGATTTTCCTAATCTGTTGCAGAGTTAATATTGGACCTACTGTCCGCAAACTCTAGACTTTCCAATTTTTGTTGCAGAGTTATATTGGACCTACTGTCCGCAAACTCTGGGGTCGTCGCAGTACGCCTCAGTACCTACTGTACTGGTTATAGCGACTGTTGGGCTTCTTGAAAAGTGAAATTCCCTACTGGAACTGAACACTTTGCCCATTCTTGTAGCAATCCATGTGGAAAATATAAATGGATAATCAAATCAAAAGCAGAAGGCAATTGTTATATCCAAAACATTGCCACTTTAAATCAAATTACAAACAAATCCGGTATTTAATCCATTTTACAAAAGTTATTACGTAATTGTATTAATCCATTTAACAAGAATAATTGAATAAATCCTAATTCTAATAATTAACACATAAACACATAAATTAAGAGAAGTTAACTGCGGCCACTCTGATAGGATACTTTTAGCGTTCTGCTTGGTCATCTGATAAGATCATATGTTCATCTCATTAACCCTAGGTGGTCCAGTGCAGTAGAATACTGTTTAATAGTTGTCTTGATATAGAAGTATGTCTGTATATGAAACGATATTGAACACAAAAGAGAGAATAGATGCAATATTTGTATAGTCTGATTTTATTGACCTGTCAATAATGAATACATTATAGCACTCATTTAAATATTCGATCCCACTTCGGTTTTGTCCGTTTATTTTACGAGAATTAATATGGAGTATATCACTAACGTTTGGAAAACTCCCACTAACTTAATGAAGGTTCTCGTAACACCCACAATAGCACAGTCGGTTAAGTATTTACCTAATGTATGAGAGGTCCGAGGTTCGATCCCTTTTTAGCTCACCTGAGCTTGCTCAGGGTGAGCTTTTAGGATCGGTGAATGTCCGTCGTCCGTCGTCCGTCCGTCCGTCGTCCGTCGTCCGTCGTACGTCCACAATTGCTTGTGAACACTCTAGCGGTCGCATTTTTGCCTCAATCATCATCAAACTTGGTCAGGATGCTTATCTAGTTGAAAGCTCGGATGATTTCGAACATGGCTCATCTCGGATGAAAAACTAGGTCACAAGAGCTAAAAATAGAAAAACCTTGTGAACACTCTAGAGGTCACATTTTTGACCCAATCATCATCAAACTTGGTCAGGATGTTTGTCTAGGTGATAGCTCGGATGAGTTCGAACATGGGTCATCTCGAATGAAAAAGTAGGTCACCGGGGCTAAAAATAGAAAAACCTTGTGAACACTCTAGTGGTCACATTTTTGAACCAATCTTCATCAAAACTTGGTCAGATTGCTTGTCTAGTCAATTGCTTGGATAAGTTCGAACATGCGTCATCTCTGATGAAAAACTAGGTCACAGGAGCTAAAAATAGAAAAAACCTTGTGAACACTCTAGTGGTCACATTTTTTGACCCAATCATCATCAAACTTTGTCAGGATGCTTGTTTAGATAATAGCTCGGATGAGTTCGAATATGGGTCATCTCGGAATGAAAAAAACTAGGTCACCGGAGCTATAAATAGAAAAACCTTGTTAACACTCTAGCGGTCACATTTTTGCATCAATCATCATCAAACTTGGTCAGGATGCTTATCTAGTTGATAGCTTGGATGAGTTCGAACATGGGTCATCTCAGATGTAAAAGTAGGTCACCGGAGCTAAAAATAGAAAAACCTTGTAAACACTCTAGCGGTCACATTTTTGCATCAATCATCATCAACTTTGGTCAAGATGCTTGTCTAGGTGATAGCTCGGATGAGTTTGAACATGGGTCATCTCGGATGAAAAAGTAGGTCACTGGAGCTAGAAATAGAAAAACCTTGTTAACACTCTAGTGGTCACATTTTTGCATCAGTCATCATCAAACTTTGTCAAGATGTTTGTCTAGGTGACAGCTCGGATGAGTTTGAACATGGGTCATCTCCGATGAAAAAGTAGGTCACCGGAGCTAAAAATAGAAAAACCTTGTTAACACTCTAGCGGTCACATTTTTGTATCAATCATCATCAAACTTCATCAAGATGCTTGTCTAGGTGATAGCTCGGACGAGTTCGAACATGGGTCATCTCGGATGAAAAAATAGGTCACCAGAGCTAAAAATAGTAAAACCTTGTTAACACTCTAGTGGTCACAATTTTGACTCAATTGTCATTAAACTTGGTCAGGAAACTTGTCTAGGTCATTGCTGGGAATAAATCGAACATGGGACATCTCGGATGAAAAACTAGGTCACAGGAGCTAAAAATAGAAAAATCTTGTTAACACTCTAGTGGCTACTGTTGTGATCCAAATATTCTGTTAATTGGTCTGAAAGTTTGTTTTGATGATTTCTAAGTCAAGATCGAACATGGGTCATCTTGGATGAAAAACTAGGTCACACCGCCCAAATATGGAAAAACCTTGTTAACATTCTAGTGGTCACATTTTCGACTCAATTATCATCAAACTTGGTCAGGATGCTTGTCTAGGTAATTGCTTGGATGAGTTCGAAATCGCAGTTGAAACTAGGTCACCGGAGCTAAAAATAGAAAAATCTTGTTAACACTCTAGTTGCTACTGTTTTGATCCAAGTATCCTGGAAATTGGTCTGAAAGTTTGTTTTGATGATTTCTAGGTCAAGTTTGAATATGTGTCACCTGGGTAAAAAACTAGGTCGCACTGCTCAAATATGGATAATCCTTGTTAATACTGTAGTGGTCACATTTTTGACTCACCTGTCATGAGACTTGGTCAGAATGCTTGTCTAGGTAATTGTTTGGATGAGTTTGATAAGTCAGGTGAGCGATCTAGGGCCATCATGGCCCTCTTGTTTGACATTCTTTTTAGACGTATTCTCTCTTTATTTTATGTATATTTTAAAGAAAATTGTCAAGCGCTTGCAAAATTGTCTACACGGAATGAAACAACTAAGAAACACTGAATTGTCACATTTTGTAATGTATTTTACCGCACTGAAATTACATTTATTGATTATAATCCGAATGAATTTTCAGTATCAATTATATACAAAAATATAGTATTTACAAAAGAGTACAAAACATATTAAAAACAGAACAACCATAACTTCAAAAATTTTGAAATTAGATATGAAAAAGAAAAAAACATGGACATACACTGTCTCGATCTTACATGATGCAGGACATTTTGATATTATATACCCGTGGTTTACCCTATTGCGCTATAACGGTCAGTGTAACTAATTCATGGAAACTAGATGAATTTAATCACATCTTACTGCGTACCTCTCACGAAATTTACCGAACATTTATCGAATATTAATATATTCTATGCATTGACCGTATAATGAGTATGGAATTGACAGGTTAATAAAATCAAACAATATTCTTGTGCAAATATTGCGCCAGTTTGTTTACAAACACAACAAAAGTCTGTATCAGAATATCTTGATTATTGAGCGATATTTTTTTTTGTCAAGATGTTAAATCCAACGCATAATTACCTATTTTGTTAAAATTGGCATTTTTGATAATGACAATGATAGCGTTTTGATAATTATGAGTGGAAGCAAGTGAAGAAAACAATATTTGTTAACTAAAAGTATCTCGCAATGCATATGCAATATAGTAAAAAACAAACGGTATTATAGTGTTCATTCAAATATAAATAGATATTTCAATCGTCTGCACAAACACTACAATGCTCTTAAGTGGCATACGGTAAAATGATAATGCACAAATAAACAATGTGTGTAAAAATAGCAAAGTCACGGTGTACACTCAAGTGTCCGCTATAACTTCGGCTTGCGAATGACAAACCGCGGATTTAGACTGACTAATCCGTAAAAATATTATATTATTTTACTCAATCAGTGCAAAAACAGTTTTAGCAGCATTTAGCAACTTTACATGTATACGTTAGTTTAATAAACATAGATGGTAGGGTCTACTAGCAGGACATTATCAAGAACGGGTTTGATTTTTTTAAGTTGACGTTAACTACTCGAAGTATTATTTCAATATTCAGACTTTTTTTACAAGTTTCTAAATTGCTTAAATTTATATGTTCTTTATTTAATTTTACGACATGTAGATTCTTATTTGATACTCATTATTTTCATATTTTGGGCCTGGCGTACTATTAAATTTCAATGTTGAAGAAGGTACATCATATCTTGATGCTGGCATGTATATAAAGTATATATGTAGTCAGATGTTATAAATAATCTAAGTCATATATGTGGATTCAATCAATCAATCAATCAATCAATCAATCAATCAATCAGTCAATCATTCAATTAATCAATACGAATTTCTAGAGCTTCTATGCTATCAAATAATAAATAAATAAATGAACTAATTCACGAACGAGTGAACAAATGAACTTACGAACGAAAAAACATATGAACAAATGAAAGCAAACGAATGAATCGACGAACGAATGGGCGAGATTATGAATGAATATGTGTTTTTCTTGAACAAAAGAATACAGCAACGAAAAGGTTTGACTTAAATGTTGTAGGTGAAGGTGATAAATGCCATTTTGATGTTTTTATTATGTTCCCCGAAAAATTTCGGGGGAGCATATAGTCGTCCGGTTGTCCGTCCGTCCGTCAGTCCGTACAAACCAGAGCTACATTATGGGGTTTGGTCTATTGTTCTCATAACAATAGATGTTTTTGATGTCATTCATTCCGTTTCTCCTGCGGGGTTATTTTCTGCATTATGGGGTTAAAAAGAACAAAAAAAAACAAAACAAAAGAAAACCGCATAATGTAGCTCTGGTAAGAATGTCCGTCCGTCCGTCAGTCCTTCCGTACGTACGTCCCGAATTCGTGTCCGGTTTCCGATCAATAAGGCCTAGGAACTTCAAACTTGGTATGGTGATTGGTCATGGCCAGCAGATGACCCCTATTGATTTTGGGGTCAAGGGGTCAAAGGTCAAGGTCACATTGACCTTGTAGGTAAAAACGGTTTCCGATCAATAACTAAAGAACGCTTAGGCCTAGGAACTTCAAACTTGGTATGTTGATTGGTCATTGGAGCAAATAGTCGGCGGGTTGTCCGTCCGTTCGTCAGTCAGTCCTTCCGTCCGTCAGTCCGTCCGTACGTACGTCCCGAATTCGTGTCGGGCCCATAACTTTGTTATTTGAAGTCGGATTTTAAAACTATTTCACAGAAATTATTACCATATTTAGACGACGTGTCGCGCGCAACATTTGGGTCGCTACCTTGAAGGTCAAGGTCACAGCATGACCTTGCAGCAAAATCATGTCAGGCCCATAACTTCGTTATTTGAAGTCAGATTTTACAACTATTTCACAGAAATGATCACCATATTGAGACAATGTGTCGTGTGTCGCTCTTGTGTTAATCAGACGCCACCGCAAGGGAAAAATTGATTCAAATTCAGAAAGCAAGTTGAATTTAAACTCAAACTACAGGGATACATTCTATTAACAATTATTTTTACTACTATATTTTGTAAGCACTCTCCGTTGCCATTGATGTGCAAACGCCCTTGTTCAGTCGGAAGGCGAACATGCGACTATGTATTTAAGTGGAAAAGCGAAAACAGTTATGTGTAACTAAGTGCATCTGCTTGCATTTCCATTCAAGTCCAAAAAAACAACAACAAAAAAAAACGAGAAAATATAACATGATGTTTATATGTCGTCTGTAAACCAGCGACCTTAACCTTTGTCTTTCATATTTACACTGACCTTTCAGAGTATCAGAAGCTAAAAACAGTTTATAATCATTGTACAATTGTTGTTATATGGGATTTTCTATCTGGGAAGTCTATTTCCCAATGAGTTCTAATGTATTTTCAGTATTGTAAGACTTTTTTTAAATTTGTTATCCCTCGTAAATGGAATCCGAATGGGGGCATTGTTTGGCATTGTCCAACCATCTGTCCTTATTTCCGTCTGTCCGTATTCGTTTTCGCAATAGTTCTTGACAACTACTGACTGGATTTAATTGAAACTTTGGTGAAACATTCGATTTTATTAGGATTTGCCTGTCCTGGTGGAACCATTCAATTTTTAGTTATGGCCCCTGATTAGTTATTCAGTATGAATGCATGGTAATATTTGTTTCCCAGCTATTTCTATGCACTCGTTTACTGGATTTCAACAAAACGTTTTTTAAAAAAAGGTGTGTAACCAGAGTAACTTTTGTTTCCGCCCTATTTCTAATTAATTGATTGCCTGCTTCCAACAAAACTTGAAACCACCAATACGTAAAAGGATATGCACATGTCATTGTCATGTCCGGGTCAGACAATTTGTAATCAATAGGTCAATTTATAGTTTTTTTTTTAATTTTGCTTTAATTTGCTGTAATTATTTTGCAATCAATAAACGGTTTATCTTTGAATTGTGATTACAACTGGCTATAACTTTGTCATTTATTTGTAGGTTTCATTCATACCCTGAGAAAAGAAAGCGTGTTAATAAAACAGACATTTTGAATACCTCAAAAATGACCTTGACAAGGTCAAATAATTGTCTTATTTGCTTAAAATTTTATAACTTTGTTATGTACTGACGGATTTGATCCATACTTGCACAAAATCATGATTATCTTGCAATCACCATTGCCAAATAAATGGTAGTTTATATCAAAATTATACTCATTACTTGGATTAAATGAAGGTGAGCATAATTATGCATGCTTTACTGCACTTGAATCCTGTCATTGTAATTGTTAAACACTTAAACTTAAAGACCAAATTACGTTTCACAATTTCCTATCAGAACTATTTTATTACGGAATATCAGTTTGTTTTTGCGAACCTCATTTAGTAGTTTAGTCAGAATATTCAAAGAAGGGAAAACTTTTGTTCTCACCTAGGCGGCAGTTTCGGTTAAGCTTTGCATGCAAGATGGCATCTCCAAAATGTTTAAAGCGAAAGAAGGGAATGGGTTGATACCTCGCCCACTTACTTTAGAGCATAGTAGAAGGTCATTTTTAAGGACCATATCTCAAACGTGAATAAAATAGAGAAAAACAGAATCCCTAAAGAAAGTCCAACACAACAAAATTGAAAATGTTGCAGGCTCGGTTTGATTGAGCCTGTTCATGGACGGTACTGGAAAGTGCAAGTTACCGTCCATGCCCCCTAGCACCTGCTTAAGCAGAATTCAATATTCAATTCGAAATAGGTGAAATTTTGAATTTAAACATCCGCAGATGTGTTCATTTGGTGGTTATCATGGAACCTTCAATGTGACACAGTAGTGCTCATTCCATGAAAAGCTGCGTATGGTCCCCATGTAAAAGAATGTTTTTGCCCTACACGAAAAAATAATGGGCAAAACTAAATAAAAATGGAATTTTGAAAGGGGATCTGAGGTTATTAAGCCTGCATATCACAGATAAAGCGTCAAAAGACAAATTTAAAAAGCAGGAAACATATTCTAAGCGTGATTATACAGTATTCAAGTAGGAATACTGGAACCACCAAAGTTGATAATGCCCAAATAGAAGAAACTTAAAGTACCACATAACATGTATACACAACAATAATGTTGTGCTGAACGATCTTCAAGGGACGTATATTATGGTCCTTTTTGAATTTACAAGAGAATATATTGCTTGTACCATCAGTCTTATTACTTAAGGAATTCACTTGAAACATAAGAAAAGTCTTTTGGGTGATTATTTGAGGTCACAATCCGAGGCCAATAACTCTGCAGTGAATTTTTAACGACATAATGACACTTTTTTGAATTTCTTACTTTATAATTTGCATGCAACAGCGATCATAAAAACTACTGAACGTATTCACTACAAACTTTTTCTTCTATTTTGCATTCTTTATCTAAGGTTTATGACTCTTAAAAGGATTTTGATTAAATCATTGCCCTTCTTGACTTAGAAAATGTTAAAATTGTTAAAATCCATATCAATATCATGTGTCTTGTTTAGTGACCTCTGGTTATGATCGCGGCGACATGTATAAAGATCATGTAACTCATTTTTTATGTTTTAATATCATAAATATAATGCTCAAATATAGATTTATCAATATTGTAAGTTCCAAAATGCAGTATTTGTAAAGATATGACCGAATTTACATTTCATTTTAATAAAGAGAAGGTAATTAGAAATTTATTTTCTATAAAGTCTAAGTCAAATTTTTTAATAAGAAATGAATGCGTATATTTTAGTGATTACATATAATGTTACAAATATTTGCAGTGCATATTTTACATATTCTTTGATGTCTGAAATTGTTTTAGAAGCATAATTATATACATATTTAAAGTTTCACTTATGTATGGTAATAACATCAAATATAACATACAAGTTTAAGTTTCAATGTGCATTAAAAACTTAAATCCACAGTCATATACATTTGTATATGAATAAACCTGCTTTTAGAAAAGATCAAGTTGATCGAAATTCATTGCATTCATAAACTCAATATTGATCCTTTAATCAATAAAGCAAAACACAGTTTAATTTTCTTGTAGAAATGTGGAGATTGGATATTTCTATATAGAATCAATGACTAGAACTAATATGTTTTGAACGTTGCGTTTCATAGGGGCCATCTAGATTTATTCTGAAAATTATAGGTAAAAAATTACAAACTTTATAACTCACTTTAACATTTGACAATTGAAATTCTCTTCCATCAATGCATCTAAGATGAGCGCCACCATGGCCCTCGTATAAGTAATTTTTACGAATTTTCTAACTAGTTAGTGAGAATATGCACTTTTTCATGTATTTTAGACTAATCAACCATGGTGAAAGAAGACGAAAACTTTTTAAGAGTTTCCTTATTGCTGCTTAAAGGGGGTACATTGGTGTCAAAAGAAATACTGAATATAGAAGTGAATAAGTCTGGCAAAAACATTGACGATCTTCTAAAACCGTTCGAAAAGAAACTCTACTATAGAACTTTGAAAAAGCAAAGAGAAAAGTTGTTTCCTCAATATGGCACTGGAACTAATATAGAAGTATGGGACATAGCAATGCTTGTCACTGTCCTGCTAACAGTCTTCAAAAACTCTTTTGATGATGACCAGAAAGATCATTTAAAAACAATTAAGACTATTAGAGATGAAGTTTATGCTCACAATCCATCCTCTTCACTAAGCAACGATGATTATGATGATATACGCGGGCAGTTAGAGAAAGCATATTTGTCTTTGTCAAATTCGATAGGAAACGACAAGAAAAATGAATGTGATGACATTATAAAGGAATGCACTAACGATCCTTTCAGTCCTGAAGACCTAAAGAGACATTTAGAGAACCAAGAGGACCTTTTCCAAGTAGTGCTTGACAAGATGAACGAACATGAAAAAAGTATTCGCGAAATGAAAGATGGTAACATTTTTCTTTCTGTTCTTTTTTAAATTTTAAAGACTTAAAACTCATCTGTAATATCTATAAAGAAGATAATTTAAATTGGTCCAATTAATTGAAATATTTTTGTAAGTATGAAAGTGCTTTCAAATTAGAAATATGTATATCAGATATCAGTTAGAGTAATTTTATGCTCCTCGAAAAATTTCGGGGGAGCATAAAGTCGCAGCCTTGTCCGTCCGTCCGTCTGTCCGTACAAACCAGAGCTACATTATGGGTTTGGTCTATTGTTCTTATAACAATAGATGTCTTTGATGTCATTAATTCCGTTTCTCTAGTTGGGTTATTTTCTGCATTGGTGGGTTAAAAAGAACAAAAGAAATAACAAAAGAGAACCCCATAATGTAGCTCTGGTAAGAACGTCCGTCCGTCCGAGCAATAAGAACCGTAACTCTGCCTTGCCTAATTTGTGAATTATTCCCCTTTGTTTATTTTACACTTTGAACTTTGTCCTGGACACAACTCTAAAACTATAAGAGGTATTCACATGAAACTTTGTAGGTAGATAGATCTCATTGAGTTGGTATGCAGTGCTTAAGAACCGTAACTCTACCTTGCCTTATTTGTAAATTATCCCCCTTTGTTTATTTTACTTTTTGAACTTTGTCCGGGACATAACTATAAAACTATAAGAGGTATCAACATAAAACTTTGTAGGTAGATAGATTTCATTGAGTAGGTGTGCAGTGCACAAGAACCGTAACTCTGCTTTGCCTAATTTGTGAATTATTCCCCTTTGTTTATTGTACACTTTGAACTTTGTCCTGTACATAACTCTAAAACTATAAGAGGTATTAACATGAAACTTTGTAGGTAAATAGATCTCATTGGGTAGGTGTTGATTGGACAAGGACCGTAACTCTGCCTTGCTTAATTTTTGAATTATCCCCCTTTGTTTATTTTTACACTTTGAACTTTGTCCGGGACATAACTCTAAAACTAAAAGAGGTATCAACATGAAACTTTGTAGGTAGATAGATCTCATTGAGTAGGTGTACAGTGCACAAGAACCGTAACTCTGCTTTGCCTAATTTGTGAATTATTCCCCTTTGTTTATTTTCACACTTTGAACTTTGTCCGGGACATAACTATAAAACTATAAGAGGTATCAACTTGAAACTTTGTAGGTAGATAGATCTCATTAATTAGGTATGTACTGCACAAGAACCGTAATGCTGTCTTGCCTAATTTTGGAGTTATTGCCCTTTGTTCATTTTGACACTTTGAACTTTGTCTGGGACATTACTCTAAAATTATAAGAGAAATCAACATGAAACTTTGTAGATAGAGAAGTCTCATTGGGTAGAAGTGCAGTGCTAAAGAATCTTAACTCTGCCTTGCCTTATTTTGAAGTTATTGCCCCTTGTTTACTTTTACTTTTTGACTTTTGTCCGGGACATAACTCTAAAACTATTAGAGATATCAACATAAAACTTTGTAGGTAGATATATTTGATTAAGTAGGTGTGCAGTGCACAAGAACCATAACAGTGCTTTGCCTAATTTGTGAATTATTCCCCTTTGTTTATTGTACACTTTGAACTTTGTCCTGTACATAACTCTAAAACTATAAGAGGTATTAACATGAAACTTTGTTGGTAAATAGATCTCATTGGGTAGGTGTTGATTGGACAAGGACCGTAACTCTGCCTTGCTTAATTTTTGAATTACCCCCCCCCCTTTGTTTATTTTTTACACTTTGAACTTTGTCCGGGACATAACTCTAAATCTAAAAGAGGTATCAACATGAAACTTTGTAGATAGATAGATCTCATTGAGTAGGTGTACAGTGCACAAGAACCAAAACTCTGCTTTGCCTAATTTGTGAATTATTCCCCTTTGTTTATTTTCACACTTTAACTTTGTCCGGGACATAACTATAAAACTATAAGAGGTATCAACTTGAAACTTTGTAGGTAGATAGATCTCATTAATTAGGTGTGTAGTGCATAAGAACCGTAACTCTGTCTTGCCTAATTTTGGAGTTATTGCCCTTTGTTCATTTTGACACTTTGAACTTTGTCTTGGACATTACTCTAAAATTATAAGAGATCTCAACATGAAACTTTGTAGATAGAGAAGTCTCATTGGGTAGAAGTGCAGTGCTAAAGAATCTTAACTCTGCCTTGCCTTATTTTGAAGTTATTGCCCCTTGTTTACTTTTACTTTTTGACTTTTGTCCGGGACATAACTCTAAAACTATTAGAGATATCAACATGAAACTTTGTAGGTGGATCGATATCATTGGAAAGAACTGCAATGCTTAAAGAACCTAAACAAAGCCTTGTCTAATTTTGGAGTTATTGTCCTTTATTCACTTTTCGCCCTTTATTCACTTTTCACTTTGAATTTTACCCGGGACATAACTTTGAAACTATAAGAGATATCATCAGGAAACTTTAAAGATAGATAGATATCATTGAATAGAAGTGCAGTGCAAAAAAACATAACTCCGCCTTGCCTAATTTTGGAGTTTTTGCCCTTTGTTCATTTTTTTTATACTTTCCTGTGTCCAAAACCTTCGCGGGGAGCATCACCCGGTTCAACCGGTTCTTGTGTAATTTAAACAGAAAAGTGTCCATAAAAATAAAGAAATTATATATTATTCATATGTCATTATATTTACAGCTATATTGGCTAGACTTGACTCTATGGAGAGGAAGGAGGATAGAAGTATAAAGAAAATCAAAGGTACGACAATATAATGATATCTAAATTCATTAAACATTTGATATAAAACACTTAAAATAGCAATATTTGTATGTCTGTCCTAAAAGTTCGCATAATTATTCTGCAAAATTTAAAACATTTAATTATATATGGGTTTACAAAAAAAATAAGCAAAACATTTGTAATGATGCATAATGCGGAAACGATGCAAGTCATTTCTAAGTTAATTCCATGGCAGTCTCACTCGACATGTAGACATTGATATCATTCCTATTGTCCTTTGATGAATATTATGGGCACCCTGTGTTCAAAAAATGTATGTCAATATTATGTATGCATAACCTTTACGGATCCCTAATCTGTCCGATACGCAACACACTTTCGCCCTTCTGTCTCTTTCTAGTAAATCCTGAAAACTGAAATCACGATGCCGCTTTGATATTCCCGCTTTGAAATCGCCCACAAAACTTATTTTCACTGTTGATAAACGCTCGGGCCTTTGCAAACCGTATATATTGATCACATTGTCATTTCCTGGAACGTTTTAATAATTTTGATTGTTTCATTTGATGAGCTTTAAAGAGACACGCGAAACCTTGTCATATTCTGTTTTCGTAAACATCATATTCACCATTTTTATGTAAGTCATTTGTGGTGTTAGAACGCGTTGATGTATGATGTCAAAATTTAAAATTCACTTGTCAACGATTCGGGAAAACTCACGCTAGGTGCTTGTTTTTTTATCATTGTAAAACAAGAACATGTTTTGTCAACAGAATTGTTGAAATTTTGACTTGAGACGGTTGGCAAACTTTCGAATCTTAGAATAGCTATTTTAAAAAAATGTAATGATGTTTTTTCGTAAAATTTGTCGTATGGCTTAATATTTTAAAAGTAAACATATTTGTGTTCTCATAATAGTTCATTATGTTTTTTTTATTCGAATTTTTATCGAACCCTTGTAGGTATTTATATTTCTGAATAAATCAATATCTGTCTTTATCTTCATATCGGTCTTGATTCTATGTTAAATTTAGTCTTTAGGGAAATTATGAATTAGTTGTGAAATGAGTAGTGAATATCTAAACCTTCGATTCTTTATTGGTGACACAGCCAAAGTGACATTTTTTAAAATCATTTATAGATACTAGATATTTTAGGAATACATTTGTATTTTGTGAGATCATTTTTAGCTCCACTTTTTTAATGAAAAGATTCGAGCTATTGCTTCATTATTGACGTTTACGTTTCTGTTGCCGATGTCTTTTTCGTCACAAATGTTAATGTCGTGTATATGAGATAAAATTATAGACTGTTTACACCGATGCTAGAAAAACCTGTCTTACAATCCAAATGTGCTTAAACTGACTTCATTCCCACTAGCCTTTTATAAAAAAATTGTATTCTTCACAAACGTCATTCTGCCGTTAAGAACGAAGTTGTAAATTCATACACTTCTAAAAGAAAAAAAAAATTAAATTGAAATATTAGTTTTTTTTGTAATTTATATTCGGAATATCATTAATTTGTAATATGCAAGAAAAAGAATCAAACACCGGCTGTCGTCACAGACACGCATATTTAAATTTCGGGTTACTATTTAGCGGAAAACTCGGCTGAGCCTCGTTACCGCCATAACCAGTTACCCTCGAGCTAGATTTTACTGTCTGTATCGGTAACCGGTGTAAGATATTTAAAGATGGCCAAATATATTGTATTTCTTCACGGATTACCTTTATACATGGACACAAACGACTTTGGACAAGACCTGAAAATGCATCAGATTGAAATTGCCCTTCACTCAAAAATGACCTTGCCCTTCAAGTACAAATGGATGAATTTTGTTTCATTTTAGACACAGAATTCTTTGATACTTCAAGAAAACCTAAAATCTTAACTTGACCCTGACTCATGTATGACCTTTACTTTGAAGGTTAAATTATTGACAATTGTTAGAAATTTACTTTAGCAGGCTATTACTTTTTTATTAATGAATGGATTGTCTTCATACTTGGTATACACGTTTAGGTCGAGTGGTTAACGCATCTGACATGTAATCTAAGGGTTTCAGGCCGTGTTGATTCAATCCCGTCAGGTGCAAGCCGTTGTTTCTTTGAGAAAACTTTACAGTCATTGCTAAGAATAGGTTGGTTCCAGCAGCGCATTCAATGCTGTTTCAAGAAGCATATAGCTTCCAACACATCTGAACTAATATTAGTTCATATAAACTTAAAAAAACCCGTAAGGACATGTTCTTTAAAAAGATAAATATAACTTGACATTGACTAGCTATTTTTTGTATCTTCAAGAAAATCTCACTAAACATGACCCTAACATATAATAATGAATAGATTGTCTTCAGTTTTTGTCACAACAACATTAAGAGCAAGTTCTTTAAAATAAAACTAAACTGTATTTGACCTTGAATTTGAAACGACCTTGATCCTGAAGGTTGAATTATTTTGTTTCACAGCTTTTTTGTTAGAGTTGGCGATAACTTATAAATGTAAAAGGACAAGACTTTCAAGATGCTTTGAAAAAACTTGAACCTAACCTATATTTGACCTAAAAAGTCAAGGTCAAATTATTAAATTTCGTTACAATTGACTGTCACTTTTTTATTTTTAGGCATATCTTTCGTTTTTGGACGAAACCATACATGTGACCAGGCAAAAATCTTACAAAAATTCTAAAACATAATTTTTCTTTTAAATGACTTTGACCATCAAAGTCAAATCATTTATTTTTATGTACATGTTTTATCATACTCTAATGGCCATTAACAATTACATTCAAGTTTGACATTGATCTGTAATTGACTTTTATTGTCAAAACCAAATATGATTTTTTAATTTCAATTCTGTGTATATATTTTAAAACACTCTACTACAAAGTCTCCATGTCCTCTGATGTGTCCTCCTTTAGAAGTGAAAAAAGTCGGACCGACGTTGTTGATGTGCATGCATTTGCAAAATAAATGTGTTTTACATCATGCTAATATTGAATCTTTAATATTGATACATACTTGTTTTAGTGATAGATACAGAGTTAACTTTGAGTGGAGCTGTAAATGAAAAAGACGACATAGATTTCGCTGAGAGTATAGTCACAACAATTATCAATAAAGCAATAAGGAAAGCTGGTGGAGATAAAGACGATTACCCAAAGATTCGAAAAGTTGTTGAAAAGATGCTGGAAGATATTAAAGACTTGCCTGAAGTAGAAGTCCTTCAAGCAGTGCATAAGTGCATCATATTGAAATTTGAATGTAAAACATATGCCGGTTTACACAGTATCCTAGTATACTTGCACAGCGATGCATTTAAGAGTATCCTTAAAGAACTTGCCGTCTCTCTAAATACAATTCCAAAACTGAAGGGCAAACAAATAAAAATTGATGCGGACGTGACCTGGGAATGCCTAAAGAATATCTTTGATACACTAAGTAAGTCTGTACTATTTAATGTTTATTTAACTGTTTAACTAAAATTATTTTTTGATATATTTATTGCACTTTTACTTAATGCCCCGTTGAAAAAAAATCGGTAGGGGGTTACTTAAATTCGCGTGTCCCCGATGGTTTATGAGCTGAATTCCGTGACTTTATAATGCTTAAAAGATATTTCAGATACACTATGTAAGTCTTTACCATTTAATATTTATTTACTTTTTACTTAATTTTAATATTTGAATTATTATATATTTTACTTTACTTAACCCCTGCCGAAAAGAAAATTGGAAGGGGATGATAAAATAAACTTGTCTTTCGGGCTATCATCATATGTTCTGTGAGCTTAATTCCGTATAATCTTAGTTTTTTTCATTAACATTGGTTTGATTGTGGGAAATTGTTTATACTTACGGCATTTACAGAGCAAGTAGGTAAGCAAGCGTGCCCCGTAGACACCCCTTTATGAGGATTTTTGTCCATTTTGTTATCATTTGATATAAAAACTCTGTTTTGATTGGCCCAGGGGTCACAGAGATAGAAAAGCTTATTTTCATGCATTCATTCTTATTATAAATGGATATCTGTTTAAAAGATATTTTTGATTACTTTAAATTTTAATTACTTAATACAATTTTGCATTTGAGCGTATATTGCCACACCTATGCGGTTCTCTTGTAATAATATATTTTTTCTGATCATTCAGGATTATTGATTCTTTTAAGTGTTGAACATTGAGTACCACCATAGCCGGTGCTGGGGGGCGTTAGGGATGCTGCACGTTTTCATTAACCCTCATGTACTGACTCAGGCAAACCGAGTCTGCATTTTTCATGTAATTTTGTTGTGATTAATGCTTCAGTAGGATCACACTTTATCCAGAGATTTTTATCCAAAGTTTTTTGCCTGTTTCTGACTTATTTTGGCACATACGCTTAAAAGACACAAGAAAAATATGACGTATATCCCCTTAGTGGTACAAATGATAGATCAAACATCATTTAATAAGGTACCAGTCAAACTATTAAATTGTGTTTCTTATGAACAAATCTCGAACATGGACTCTAATGGTCATTTCTCTCGCACAGCTGGTTAAGATATCATGTTGAATTAGCAGTCCAATCAGAGAAATTATTAGCATATACTTGTTTGTTAACCAAGAAAGTGGATGGGTCAATCGTTGAGATATGATCAAAATATAAGAAGCAGAAAAAACAAACAATTAGAAACGAAACCCTTCATACCATTGTAGGAAAAGCTATTATTTATTATTTTTAACTCGACTACACAAAGTATATGGGAGGCTGTCAAATGCATTTCGAAGTGTGTGTCGATGCCCGCGTCCAGTTTACAGTAAACTTGTTTTTACAATAATTTCTTTATCTTTTATTTAAGGGATTAACTTCAAATTTCAAATATATGTTCCTGATCATCACGCACATCTTATGTTAGGATGTTATACCTTTAGCTTCAGTAATTCCAGAATTTTCTGCATACCCCTTTCCTTAAAAATGGTTATCTTTTACAATAACTCTATTATATTTGCTGTAAAACATATGTAGCCTATCATCACCCACATAAGGTATAAATGTGTCAAGAAATATTTGACTGTCAGCCCTCATATGATGTATGACAAGGTTCATAACTCTAGGATATTTTATTCACCAGTTATTTTCTCTTTTAACTTAGAATCCTGCTTTAAAAAAGTATTTTACTGTTCTCATTTTTGTTACTAAGAGGTTTATTTCACGTAACATTATTTGGCGGAAAACGTTAGACATATATAGTATTGGCTTGGTATTGATACAAATATATACATGTATATAAATACTATAACTGCTGTTTTCATAGTTTTGTTTTTGTTTTCTGTACTGGGTCCTGTATCTAATTAAATATCTGGAAAAAAGTAATCCCTCGGAAGCATTATAATCAGCAAGATAACATGAAAATTGCAATCTCGGTTTGATTGTGTCTGTACATGAGGTAAAATGAATAAGTGCAATATTCCTCACGACCCCTAGCACCGATTGGAGCGGTACTCAATTTTCAACACTTAAAAGAGCTCGAATCAATGATTCCGAAAGACCAGAAAAATATAGCAACACTGAAGCGGAGCACGTGCAACGTTTAACGGCTGCAACATGACACGAACTGTTGTGATGTTTAAATATCCGAAAGTGAGCCCTCGGAAGCATCAAAATCAACAAAAATACAAAAAATTGCAGACTCGGTTTGATCGAGTCTGTACATCAAGAGCAATGAAAAAGTGCAGCATCCCCCACATCCCTAGGACCGACTTGAGCGGTTCTCAATTTTAAACATTCTTAATGTAACAAACCATTGCTTATTATCATATTTTTTATATTTTAAGAACAACATCAAATTCAAATGGTTTTACACCACTTATTTAGGGAGGGAGAGAGATCGAAATTGTTATGGTTTCTTTTTGAAAAGTGATGTTAAATATTTATTTTTCTAATTATGTATACTCTAAATACCAAAATATTGTTACTCATACCTAAGAATGTAAAATATTTAAAAAGGGTTTGCGGGTGGTAAATGAGGCTGAGGGGAGGTTTTCGTAAAAGAAACAGATAGTAAGGAAAAAGACAAAATAAGTATACATATAATGACATGGTAAACGTCAGTCTTTTGGATATCCTGATTAATCTACAAATATTTGTTACTTTCAAATCAATCAATGTTTATCGGGAAGACGAATAATATCATAGGCATGGAATAGAATGGCCTTCCTACAAAAACTGGTAAAAGTAATTGAAAAATAATTTAAGAAAAATTTTTAATTAAAAAACTACTATTACATTGTAGACTCCGAAACATCAGATAGGGATAGAACTATTTATAAACGAACCATTCGGATGCCGATAGAAGTTAAAACGGAAGAAGGGAGAAGACATCTATGGTCAATGTTTGAAAATGGTGGAGCTACTAATAGATTAAATGAACTATCAGAAGCAGTTTTTGAAGAGTTACACACTCGAATTACAGTGACACCTTCCGTTGGTTCAAGGGAGATTGAAGATGCCGTAAGACAGACAGGTAAGTTCATTGATATTATGATATGAAGCATTGTAGTTTAACTTATTTTGCCCCACTTTGGGTCATAAGGTTACTGGCTTTTGGCTATTCGAGTCGATACTTACTGGATCATATGCTTGCCTTTAAACATGAAAAACACGGGATATTATGAATGCTAGGTGGTCATCGTTGTTGTTGTTGTCGACGACGTCTCCTTCCATGGATCCTTCCATGTGATGAAGCTATCCAGCTAGCTTACGGAACGTCGGTGGTTCTACTCAGGTGCCTGGTCGTGACTGAGATAATGCACGGAGGGGCTTCAACAGGTAGGCTGGAACAAAGAAAAAAAAAACATCGTTGACTCGAAAACATTTTTGTAGCCCATGAGTAAATCACATACATAAATCTTCGAATACCTGTTTATCATGATAAGTTGCAGCTGTAAGACAAGGATAATTATTATGAAAGCGATTTTCATGCCCCCATATAGGGATACAGTTTTACAGTGTTACGATAATAGGTTGGTAACCATCAATAGAAAAAGAAGGAAAAATACTATCGAACGCTTCCCAACAAAAGCTAGATATGCGCGCAGAGAAGACAAAACCTGCTTCCAGTTATACATATTTTTGATTCCATATGTATATTCATACAATAGTTAAAACAAATTTCATCTTAGTTGATAGTATCTCAGTCTATCAAGTCTAGGCCATACATAAATGTAATAACATATTCAATGTGTTTGATCGGTTGTGTTACCCTTAATTATTGACAAACAAATTTGCTCCAGTCGTAGATGAACACAATGCTCCAAACCCGAACCCGCAAGGTGTTCACTTGCGTGTTGATTCAAAACTTAAACCACCGAATCCGCCTATTGGGGTTGGTTTCTGTTAAGGAGCGTCTAAAAATATTTTGATATATTCGCAGTTAGGCGACCACTTGTGCGTCGTCTGATCTTGCCCAGGCGCTATATTTTACGTGAAATCTGAAACTATCGCACATGTTTCATTTTCCACTGTAGTACAATCCCACACTTGCCAGTTAGTAGTTATCCCTAACATTTGTTTCGGGTTGGTGTCAAACGTCTTAAGTCTATTTTCGTTATATTTCATACTTTTGTTTAAGCGTACACATTAATTGACGTTTATCTTGTTTATGCCGAAGCTTCGTAGGGTATTCATTTATATAATATTTCTTATTAGACGTTAACTACAAATCTGGAAAAAGTGTGATATCTCGGAATACTTTCTATGGAAAAAACACGAAAAAATAAACACAAAAAAAAAACAATATCTAACTGTATATTACTTTAACAATCGAAATCAAAATAATTAACAAATATGATCGAACTTGAAAAAGTTTACCCTTTGGTTTCATATTCATCAGTGATTACTGTCAACACCTCAACTGAAATGATACAAAAATGTCTACATGAAAGTTATGATTAAAGTGCATTGTTCCTCAATATACAAAATTTTGCAATCACAAAAGTTGATTGTAAAGTACGGTTACATTTTTGCCGAGTTTAAATAGTAGATTTAATCTTTTTATTTAATGCATTGTCTCTCTAAGTCTATGAATTTACAGTAAATTTTACTTTTAGAAAAAATCAACAAAACATTAAATGGAGGCCAAATATCAATTTTGAAAATGCTCTTTTCCTTTTTTTTACTGTATATTGTCCCGTCAATTCAGGGGTGTAACAATTGCAAGGAAATACTTTTTTCAAGAGGCTGCGTGAAATTAAAATATCATGATTGTAGATTTACGTTGAAACATTACAGAAATGAAAGAAAAACATTCTGTAAAAATTGGTCACTGGAAAGATTAATCAAAACTCTGTCGGAAAATTAACTCCGGTAGCCTGTTCAATTTTCTTGCAGTACTAAACAACAGCAAATATATCAGTTCTGCATGTTTGAACAAAAGTTTAAAGTCACACACAGATTTATAAATTCCAGTACACTGAGCTTATACAATTGATGAAAGCAAAAGTAATATTTGCAAACTAAATCAAAAATATCAAATAAAGATTTTGTCTATAAACAAAAAATAAACATGAAATCTCAATGAGCTTCAAAACATACAGTACATCAAGAATTTTTTTGGTGCTGGAAGAAATTCATAGAAGAGTCGCAATTTTGCTAAGTTCAGACCATTATTGAATTTTATTTTTTTATAAACACACTACTGTAGTAAATGCTTGAAAGATGAAAAGTTGAATATCAATATTTTTTAAAACAGTAGATCTAGATTTCACTGGCCGTTCATTCTTTTCTTTTCAACAGACTGTCAGACCGACTTATCAATATAAAGTTTAACGTTAAAAACAACACCGCTTCTAATTAGATTGTTGACAAGAAAAAATCGTCAACAACGGTGCACTATTTCGATTCTTTTTAACGTCGCTCATGTGAATGTTTACTTTTTTCTTTACTGCAGTACATATAATGTACCACAGTAGATATCTACTCTAAAACGTCTATGTCTAACTTGAATATCTAAATCTTTTTTATGCCCCCACAGAGTGGGAGCATATAGCGTTGCACTTGTCCGTCCGTCTGTCCGTCCGTCCGTCACGCCGTACGTCTGTCCGTCCGTCTGTCCGTACGTCCCGAAATATTGTGAACGCAACTCCTCTTAAACGGGATGGCAGATTTTGCTTAAACTTTTAGGGATGAACAACCTTAATATGTAGATGGTAGTAAAGGAAGGAATTTTCGCTGCGACCAAATTGAACAGAATTATGGCCCTTTGTTGATTTTTTCACTATATACCATATAGAAATTTTGTGAACGCAACTCCTCTTAAACCAGATGGCAGATTTTGCTTAAACTTCCAGGGATGAACAACCTTAATGTGTAGATGGCAGTAAAGGAAGGAATTTTTACTGCGACCAAATTTAACAGAATTATGGCCCTTTGTTGATTTTTTCACTATATACCATATAGAAATTTTGTGAACGCAACTCCTCTTAAACTGGATGGCAGATTTTGCTTTAACTTTCAGGGCTGAACAACCTTAATATGTAAATGATAGTAAAGGAAGGAATTTTTGCTGCGACCAAATTTAACAGAATTATGGCCCTTTGTTGATTTTTTCACTATATACTATGTAGAAATTTTGTGAACGCAACTTCTCTTAAACCAGATGGCAGATTTTGCCTAAACTTCCAGGGATGAACAACCTTAATGTGTAGATGGTAGTAAAGGAATGAATTTTTGCTGCGACCAAATTTAACAGAATTATGGCCCTTTGTTGATTTTTTCACTATATACCATATAGAAATTTTGTGAACGCAACTCCTCTTAAACCGGATGGTAGATTTTGCTTAAACTTCCAGGGATGAACAACCCTAATGTGTAGATGGTAGTAAAGGAAGGAATTTTTGCTGCGACCAAATTTAACAGCATTATGGCCCTTTGTTGATTTTTTCACTATATACCATATATATGTTGTCAGTGGGGGCATCCGTGTCCTTTGGACACAGTTCTAGTTATCTACTGCAGTAGATCTAGAAGTTAAATAAAACTTCGTCGTGGCTTAAAATATTCATTTCATTTTTTTAGACTAGTCAGTTAACGAAAATGTTATGCCACTAATATTCGAGACAAGCTCAACGATTCGGACTTAAATGCCCATCAACATCATAAAGTATTTGTACAAATTTAACATGTTTTTCAAAGTTTCATTTTGTGGGCCAACAAACTAAGAAGATATATTTTTCAATATAGAAATTTAAAGCACAACTGCATAAGAACATTATTTCTTTCATTTTGAAGTGAAAACATCAGAAGTGAAGTTTATGTTCAATGTTGTTTTTTTCAGTATAGACATGTCCAATAAAAAATAACACAAGTTATACCGTAAAGCAATCTTAGAAGACAAATATACTTTCGCTCAGCTCTGAACATTGACAATCAAGTTAAGTCATTTTTTCCCAATCAACATGTTAATTTCATATCAAATCAATACAAAAATTAAACCACCCTTTTCCATCTGACAAAACATTTCGCTAAAATATTTGAAATCGCTCTTCAACTGCGCTCCGTAAATTTGACAAATAAGTGATCAATTAGAAAATATCCAACTTTTATCTAATTCTCTTTTTTAAGGCTAAAAAATAAAAATAACAAGAAATTAAATAAAATGAACAGAACTTTTAGATATTTGGCATATATTATTACCTTGTTATCTTCTACAAAAGTGATTAAAATCTGGAGTGTCTTGGTTGATATAGACTTATATTGGACAATACATTTTAGTTTTCTCCTCCGAAAATACAATTACCAAGCTTAGATTTTAAGCATATGACATTGCCTAATGGACCTCTTCATATGTTTACATTAGTTATTTTCCCACGGCAAAAATGGCCCGCCTTGAAGGAATCTTTATTTACAAAGAAATGTATTGTAAAATTATCTTAAAAGATTTCATTCGGAACCTAAAATGTTTTGCCTGTAGTACCACATTGTGGTCGTCTTAACACAAGTCAACTACATTATGCACATGGATTCAAGATTGGCGCCGCGCTAGGGTCATTGAATGGGTAAAATCAGACTTTAATAGTATTCTAAAATGCATTTAAGACTTTTGTGAAGTGAAACTGCAACGCTGAGAGCTAAGATGTTATCTATATATATATTTTAAAAATCATGCATCTTGCGTTAAAGTGACATTATGCTTATATTTGCATTGTCAAGTTGAGCTGAATTGACTATATATTTCAAAAGATTGACTGTTTTAATGGTGATTTACCAACAGTTGATATTGAAAAGTGTTTTGGATAAAACATAAATATGTCTAAAATATAAAAAGACTGCCCCACGCTTTTTATAATTTGAACGTGACAGGTAAATTCTGATGGATATTAACCTAAGTTTCCTTACCAAACATGCGTTATTTATCATTCAAACGAAGTAAATTATAACATTGAAAACTTGTTTAAACTATTACCTATTCACTCCCTTGATACCCTTGGATAGGCATAATGTCACTGTTAATTTGTCAAGTCTATGAAGTTACCACATTTATATAGTCTTATATAGAAAAATGTATCAATGTTTCTTATTATGCCCAGCGCTTAGATATTTGGTTTATGTTGCATTACCTTTATGTCCTCTAAAAATATGCAAATAATTCACCTTTGAACAAAGTTAGCTCCATCCCTGGGGCTCCTTAATTTATGTACACTTATGTAGGGAAAATATTAAAGGTATTCCTGTAAAAATCTATGTTGCCCAGTTATGGTGGTTCTTAACAAAAGTGAAAGTGTCTTGTGATCACTAATTTAAAAAGGTAATTAAAATTCGTTTAAGTTATCATGTGTAAAAACACAATGCATAAAGCTTTCATAATTGACATGTTGTATTTCCTTGTGGGCATCTACAAATGATGTTGCTACATATACCAGATGCACCCAACTTCATTTACAGAACAAAATAACAACAAATAATTTCGTACTTATAATTCGATAAGAATATTTTCAGATAACCAATCTAAAAGATTAATGGATATTCCGGACGAAACAGCGGCAAACGTTTTAACAGCTAAACATGGCAGATGTCAATCAAAAGGTATGAATACAATTGCAGAATTTGAAGGCATATAGTTTTTATAGCTTCCGTATGTCTGTAAGTATATTCATCCATTCGTCTGTCCGTCTGCCCTGACTTCGTGTGCAGTTCATAACTTTGTAATTAATGGATGAATTCGAATATCATTCTGCATAAATGTGAAACGCACATAATGTATCGCTTGCAAGGTATAGGTATGTAGCTCAAAGGTCAAGGTAATACTTTGACTTAAAAAATGATATAGCAATGCACTGTTGTTTGTGTCCTGACAACATTTGTCATTCCTGAGTGGATATAAAAATAAGTATGCATAAATGTGTTGAACATTATGATGATGTGTCGCACATAAGAATTAGTCTATAGCTCAAGTTCAAGAATGCACTTAAAGATCTAAGGTTATAATATTGATTTTTATATAAGTGCACTGATGTTCTAGCTCGGTCTATATTTCTGTCATTCATGTAAGGAATTTACAGTTACTATCAGTACGCATCAAAGGGTTGAACATTTTGATGGCAAGTTGCGTGCAAGAATCTGATCCCTAGCTCAAAGGTCAAGGTTAATTCATAATTTTGTGACCGCTCTTTAAAACCTTTACCTCAGATTTCTTTCAAACTTGGCTGAATTTTATTTAAACAATGCAATATGTAGAAGGTATGCCACAGTTGCTCCTGTTTGAAGTCAAGGTCACTGTTGAAGGGTAACGGTCAAATATCAGAAAACTTGTGTCCGTTGCTCTAAAAGTCTATACCCCTCGAAGTATTTTCTTCGAACAGTTCAACAAGGCCGAAAATGATCTGATGCATAAATAGATTACAAGACCTGAAAATACAATAAATGTAAAGTTTTGAAATATTTTTTTTCTACGACATGTAGTCGTTAAAATAAACACAAAAATCCTATATATGTACATTTACTAAAAAATGTGTTGTATCGTTGACCTGAATCCAGGTGGAATGACGGAATCACACATTCGTCAATTATTTCTAGGTAATATAGCTTAGTTCTATACACTGTACGGAACTTGTTACGTTAGTGGTCTTCTAGTACAAATATTAAGTTGTTTTCAAAGAAGCAAGAATGTTAAACATACCCTAAACATTTATAATAGAGTTTGAGGTCTAATGCTGCTAATTAAATCATATTGGGTTTGTGAGTTTAAATACAGAACTCTGCAATAATTTCTAATGGATTAGTAACTTAAAGGATTTGTTATATTTGATTTGTTGTTCACTATGATTTTAAGTGTAATGGAGAAGTTAATTACTTTTATAGATTATTGTTCATTATTTGTAAAAGTGTAACGGAAGTTTAACGATGACCAGAATACGTTCCAATATTGTAAAAAATGCATCAGGCAGGTAGTATTTAAATAAAATTTAGATATTTGCATGCAGGTTTCTGTAAAATGTCATTTTAATCGTGCGTCTTACAATAAAGTAAACAAATAGTATGTATAACAAATGGTCATAAATTTGGTAAATCATTTGTTAAAGAAGGTCCTTCTTAAATGTATTTTTGTCAGTCTATATTTAATCATATTTAAAGATCAATTTGTATGTATTTCTAGCGTCTGCAAGTAGTGGCAGCGTCAAGAAGAGAAAGAATATCCGATATTCGGAGATGAAACAGCCACCATTGATCAAACAATTGAAAGGAATTTTATCTGAATACCCAGATGGTGGTCAAATACTGAAGGTATTTTGAATATATTTAATAATATATTTATGTTTATAAATTTGATATGAAGCTGAAGCCATTTATATAATATTCACTTCACCTGTATTCTATGAAGTTTGTTGTATCAAACACTATTTTCAATCCTCTTTAAATGAGGTTAAACGTGCATGTAATTGTCGTTTAAGGAACCCTTTTCAAATAGGTAACCATAATTTAAATTAATTAATATATCAGCATCTACTGTGACGTAGTTAATTATCTCTATGATGAGCTGTTTGAGTTAGCATGTGACTTTGTTTGAAAGTACACATTATATTTGTCTTTGTTCTCTATCGCTTACTCTTCTTATCTGTTTTAAAACATGCTATTAGAAAAGAATATCAGATACGCATTTTATAGATAGCTTAAGTTTAAATTCATTTTTAGGAGTTGATCCAAAATGCAGAGGACGCTGGTGCCAGAGAAGTTAGAATTCTTCATGATAAAAGGAGAATAAACCAAAATACCAGCAGCCAATGTGAGACAACTCCAATTTCTACGAAATTCTTTAAGGTAGGAATTTTGGATTCTCTCCCTTCTCTTAAGTTATGGAACTTGCATACAATTGTGCAGAAACTACTTATTTTTTGCTTACCTGAGCACTTTGTACACAAAGATTAGCTTTTGTTAAAGCAATGAGTAAGTTATCCATCAGCCACCATTCACCATGTTTTCTTTACTACAATATAATCATGCCCTAGGGTGCAATATTGACCTACGCTCACGTATATGACATGTGACCCTTTACAACAGTCATTTTGATCTCTCTATAAACTATTATATCCAGGGCATAGATATTTGGCATGTGATGTGGCCCTTTACAACAGTAATTTGGATTTGGATATTTTAATTTAGACTTATACATGTACATGTATAGTAAACACATTTTTGTCATCTAATCGGAAACTTTACTGCGCGGGACTGAATTATTTTTGGTTTAAGCATTGCACTGTTTACCTTAACGAAAATGATATTAATTATTACCTTTGGGTCAAGAATGGCCTTTTAGTTTATATAGAGTTGTCTAGAAAATATGTCGTAAAAGGATTCTCCTCTAGAAATGATTCATACGTGGACAAAAGAACAAGTTTGACTAGACAGACTTATGATAATAATAAAACTGAAAAACTCTTTTTCTTTAATGTTCCTGCCTTGTGATGCCTCTTTTTCAAATTGACTTCAAAAGAATATTTTTTATATTTTCATTGCTTATCTCGCTTTTTAACCAATTTTTCCAAAGGAAAACGCTGGTTATTGTATTGAGGTTTGTTGGCAGGCTAGCGGGCGGATGTAAACATTATCTTCCGTGCAAAAACTTTCCTACCTTTTAAAAAAGGTTTTGTCCAAACTTTACAGAAGCTGTGACAGCATTCTTCTGTGCGCAACCCATACATTTCTTTATCGGATTTTAGCCAAACGTTTACAGAAGCATTGTCATCTTGTGTCCTGGCGCATATTCCAGGGGTTTTGTGATTTGATAATTTTTAACCTATTTATAGTCTTTTGTTTTTCCCGTTTTATGGAATATATAGTGAACAATTTCTTCTATGCGCTGCCTTTACATTTGGCAAGAGACTTTGCCCAAACTTTCACAGTTGCTTTGTCCATAATGCCATGACGCCTATTTTCGCTGTTATTTGTTTCAATAGTTTTTGACATAAGTCTGGCCCTTTTCTTTTTTCCATATATGTAATATATAGTGTAATATCCTATTAATCACAACTACTACATTAAAACAAACTTTATACTGTTAATGAACAGAAACCATCTAGTTTGATGCATATCTGCCAGCTCATCAGTCTGATTTTGTGTCCCGCAATGTCAATGTCACTTTTTCTAAAAGAAGAAAACTGTTTCAAGTCAACAACTAGAGAAAAGAGTGAGATATTTCAATTAAACTTAGTTTAAAGTAAGCTTATTTTATTTAGGACCAGGGTTTGTTTTGCTTTTGTTAGTATATGTGAAGACTTTGCTTGAGTTTGTTTTTGGCATCCCCTAAGTGCCTCTGTTACTAAAAATAGAAACATGAAATTCGGTCAGTAACTAGTTAGGAATAAGATATCTCAACAGAATTTGGTGTATCGCATGCTTACGTGAAAACAGTGATTGAGGTTACATTTGGGTCAGCTATGGTCAGCGGCACTATGATTAAAAATAAAAGAGCGGTTTTTGGTCAATAACAAGCGTTTGAAAAAATATTTTTCATATATACATATAACATTGTGTATAGCAAGGGATTACTATGGGAAACATGAAAGTTGAAAGCCTGGTTTTGTGGCATTGCGATGTTTCTCGTCTTTCTGTTTTTACTAAAGAATGGTTAGTAGATGATTATACATGTATATAAGTAAGGCAATTGATTTGTACACAGATGAAACATTATAGAATACAGGTCCAGTTGCAATTCGGCTTTAGATCATTTCATACATATAGTTAAGGTTGGGTTTTAGTAATAGTTCTAGTCACATTCTGTTGATTCAGTTAAATCTCTTGATGACATTTGTTATTCCGATTTGTTTCATGATTTACAATATACAGGTAATGACATGTCGTCATTCATTTCAATTATGCAGTTATTAGCTGCACATGACTTGTATGTTTTTTGTTACTTTATAGGGTCCAGCACTTTGTGTGTACAATGATGCAGTGTTCTCAGAGAATGACTGGGAAGGTATACAAATGATATACAGTAGTAACAAAGAAGAAGACCCAATGAAAGTGGGACGGTTTGGTTTAGGATTCAAATCTGTTTTTCACTTAACAGGTAATACTTACAAATGCTTCTAGCATAATATAGCTTTATTTTAATTGTCGTATCGCTGTTGTTATTTACAGATTTGATTAATACTTTGACAAAAAAACATATGTGTACAAAATGACATGTTCAATTATTCTAATATGACTTTGACCTTATTTAATATTGACCACTGAGGTCAAATCATTGAAATTTGCTTAAATTTACAAAAAAATGTTATTTATATATCCTTCTTAGACAAAAGATTATTCATGTCAAAACTGACGTGACGAATAAATAAAATGTGACATTGACATTTAATGACCCTGACTATTAAGGTCAAAATGAAAATTGAATTTCGTTTGTTATGTCACGGATCAGAACTGTTTGGGGGAGAGTTGTGAAAGTGGCTGAATTGCTCAGTCATAGAGCAGGGTCCTTGGATCGAGTCCCAGTCATGCTACCCATATCTCACGCTGTAATATCGTGCGCCCTTTATGAGGTCGTGACTGGATATAGCTCAGATTTTAATGTTCTTTGCTCTGTAAAACTGAGAAATTCGAGGACCAATTTCAGCAAAGCGAGGTGGTTTCTCAGATTCAGAACTGTTCACTATTTAGGTGAGAAGATATAAAATTGGGCGGATAACTCAAACAGTAGAGCCGCGAAACGGTGTTCCGCGGGTTCAGGATTCGAGGCCCTGTCTGGCTGCACATTCTTCTTATCCCCTGTGACTGTATTGTAGGAATTCACTTTACTATAATATTCTTCTTCTCATTTGTTTTATTTAAGAAACAAGAAACACCAAACATGGTATGGTTGTACATCCAGTATTTATTGGGTTTTCGGGTTGAATGATTGCATGTGGCTGAGTGAATGGCTCTTTAGTAAATCACTTCTCTGTCTATCTGTTCATCTGTCGGTCCACCACCAAAAATGAAATAGGTGACCATATAATTGTAAACAGAGGAAAAAAGTACATAGAGTACTTTTTGTAATAGTAGAATACAGCGCCAACGGCCTTCCAAACACAAAAAAGTAACGCGAGAAATGACCCCTCATTCCATTTCGGTTGCGCCTCTCTCCATCCTTCAGAAACATTGTCTTTACTGCTCCAAAAATCTACTGGTACAATTTCATTCAAATGTACACACTGCAGGGTACGTAAAACGTTACAGAATCTCCGTGTTACGGTGCTTCCGTTCAAGATGGAACAAGAAGGTACGAGTCAATTTAATTCTATGCATTAAGACAAATCCGGTTAATATTGTAAAATAAGAACAGTTGAATAATTATATCTGCACCGTTTCACGTACTCGACAGTGTTACAGGAATGATAAGTACCAAATCTAAATTTGCATGTCATCGATGATTTTTGTCATAGTTGTGACCCTTCATTGATTTTTCTGCTCCCATTATGGGCCTTGGGGCATTCAGGTTTTCCCTTGTCCGTCCGTCCATCCATCCGTCTGTCCGATGTCCTTCCGTACGAACTTTGTGCTGTCCATAACTTTGTCATTTATAGATGGATTTTTAAATAATTTTGTGTAACATATTGGGCAATATACCATGTGCAACATCTAGGCCTGAGGTCACAATTTGACATCTAGGGATTTGTTTCGTGTCCGATCAACAGTTCTGTCAAAGATGGATGGATTAAGAATCATTATGCATAAATGTGTTTGTTATAATGACAGTGTGTAGCAAGCATGAATCAGGACCTTATCTCAAAGGTCAAGGTCACACTTATATTCCAAAGTCATGATATGATTTTCCTCAATTAAGTACATTGTCATAACGATTGTGAATACATTGTCTTCTTTTGTGCATAGCTTTGTCATTCATAGATGGACATATTTATAATTATGCATAAATAATGCCGCTTATTGATATTATAGTCCAAAGATCAAGTTCAATTACTAGAATGTATAAAGTCATGATATGATTGATAGTCATGTCCAGTCCATGACTTTTTGTCATCATAAGTGACTGATTTTATTGAAACATACTTTAAGAATATGATTCTTTAAAACAATCTCAATCTGACAAAAGTTCAGATCTACTTATTTCTTCCATGTAGATCTTATGACGACCGTAAATGTTTAACCTTCTTTATTATTCGGATTTCCCGAAAAAGCTATTTTTAGCCATGCAACCTGTTTTACTGACAGGCATTAAAAAAGTATCAAAATACCGTTATCTGTGGAAGTTTAAGAAATTGTTGATTTTTGTTAAAAAAATAATTGAAGTAATTTTTAACAAAATAACTTGAATAAATTGAGCCAGTTTTGAATGGGCAAGAATGTTTTGCTAGTTTACCTGTCGTCTATATGGACAATGTCATGTTTGGTTTCGAAATAATGAAAATTACCAACTCTGTATTGGTTTTCCAAGGGTTGAAATTAGAAGCCGCATCGCTTTCAAAATAATGAAAGCTCAATAATTGGTTGTTTTAAAGACCACGAGATATGACTTCCTATGGGTGAATGTTTGATCCTAATGCGTAGCGCAATTTAGGAGCTGATTTTAATTAGATTGGACCAATCTGTGATAAGTTTGTAGCTTGAAGATCAAGGTCAATTTACGACTGTTGAGGTCTATAGGTTCATGAAGTACATTGATAGTTATATCCATCTTTTCTGCCATCCTTGAATGGAGTTTAAGTATCTAGGTATATGTCTGTGGCACATAAGGAAAACTTGTCACAATTAAAGTCCAGGCCACTAGTTTTAAATATGATGATTATACAATATCAAAATACTTCATTGATTGTTACAACTGTGTCTAGTCATATTTTGTCATTCAATCAGGGATTTAAAAATAAAAAAAGGCTAACTGAGAATATGAGAAAAAAAATTGGTATAATGTTTCAATATTAGTGAAACACGCTTTTTATAGATACCATGCCTTTAATGCAAGTCAATGTCATGGTAATTCCCCTACTCGACCCTGCTTGATGGGCATTTGCCTATTTCAAAAATCAGTTCTTGATTATTTGTCCCCTACTGGTTAACTGGAAGGGACTGTAGGTTCACCCTCCGTCCGTCTATTTAAAGGTGGTGATAAAGTTTAAAATAGTAATAAAATTTGAAAAAAGTTATAAACTTTTTTTAAAAATTCTATAATTTTACAATTTTATGGATTAAACCAGCTTCATATATTTCTAATCATGTCTTAAACGATTGAATTTTTATGTTTCTACTTTTTTAGATAATTCCAAACTTCTTAATTCCTGAAACTACCATATTCCGAACATTTTAACTTGTTCCACAGATGTTTCGTTTTCAGAAGGTACACTGTATTATGTAAGCCATCTGCAATATCAACAACATGCAATTAAGTATAGAAAAGTTAACCCAAAATAATGCATTCATATGTTGTCATTTAATAGAAACCCTAACTGTTAATCATGTAAAAAATTTATTTATATAATTTAATTTTATTTCATAATGTAATTTCAGACTTTCCTTGTGTCATAAGTGGTAAAACAGTACTTTTGATAAACCCCCAGAAATCTGGAAAGAGAGTTAACATTTCACTAGACCTGTGTACGCTTGAGGATTATGAGGAGGAGGGACTAGATGCAAAAGCATTTTGGGAAGCCTTAGAGGATACATTCGGTCTTTGCAGAGCAACTCTGCCAAAAGATGGCTTCCAAGGTACCATATTTTGGTTCCCACTTCGTGAAAACCCGTCCGTTCTCTCAGAAACTTTGTACAATGAAAGTAAGGTTAAAAATCTATTTGATTCATTTGCATCGGATGCATCAAACATATTACTATTTCTTAAAGATATTGAGAAAATATCATTGCATACCAGGGATAAGGACAGAAAAATAAACGAAACTCTCCGACTGGAAATTGAGGACAAAGATGGTGCTGTAAGATGTACCCGGCAAGCTTTTAAGGACCAAATTCAGAACCAAAATATAACCGCTGAGTGTCCAGATATACATTTTACAATACACCTTGTAATACACATGTTGTATGGTGATAAAGAAGAGCGTCAGGAATGGCTGGTTGTAAACTACTTTGTAAAAGACAGTGCATCAGCTGGTTTCCGAAAATTGATACTAGATAAAAATCTAGGATACAGCCCATATGTTGGAGTTGCAACACCTCTTAAAGAAATTGAAGATGACTTTGAGGGACATGTTTTTTGTTTCCTGCCGTTGCCAAAGGAAGGTGAGCGGTTGACTGGGTTACCTGTGCATGTAAATGGTTTCTTTGCACTCAGCCAAAACCGACACCATATGAAATGGGAGACCGAGGAACAAGAGGGAAGGCCAATAGATGACAAGTCAATTCTTTGGAACAAAGCTCTGATTGAGGAAGCCCTTCCAAAAGCATATGAATTACTTGTCTTGGAAATTATAGAAGTTTCCAAGAAGAATTCAAATGATGAAATGTCTATAAAGGCCGTATATAACACATTGCCAACATGTAAATCATCACCAAGAAAGACCCACAAGAGATGGATGCAGTTAGAAAATAAACTTTATGAATATCTTTGTAAAAGAGAAATGGTATATGCAATGCACACAAGGGAATGGATCGGCGTAAGAAAAGCATTCTTTGCAACGTTTAGGACATTGTCCAGTAGTGAAGGTGATTTTGCACTGCAGGAATCTGTCGTGAGATGTTTTCAGAAAATAGGCGTCCAGTATATTGACATTCCATTTTCCTTGTTTGACACATTGCAAGCACATTTTCCATACATAAAAGATCTCACCCAGGAATCATTAGCTTTGCAACTGAAACAACAACAACAATATAAGGAATTGACACACAAGGACAAAATTAATATCTTTATCTATTTAGTAAGAAACAAGGAAAATTTTGCCATTCTTCAAGACCTTGAGTTATTACCCCTGGCTTCTGACAAGTGGATTGAGTTTAGGAAAGGTAGTCAGCCCGTTTACCTTTGTTCTGATGCAGCTGTGAAGATGTTTCCAGGCCAAGAGAATAGAATGGTCATGAAATCTGCAAAACTTGGACCACAGCTTACAGAAATCATTGAAAAAATATGTAATTCAGGTAAAGTTAACCTTTATTATTCATAGTATATGTTATATAGTTTGAGTTGTTGACTTTAAATCACATCCCTGTTATTGCTGTGCGTTCAAATTATGTCAGGGACTTCTTGCATGTGAGGAAGCTATCCAACAAACATTGGTGGTTCTTCTTAATCACGTTTCCATCATCGTACCATCGCATTTTCACCAATGTGCCATCGTGCCATCGTACCTTCGCCTTTCGGTCAGTATAATCAGTACATATACAGAAAGAGTCTGTTACGGTAGATAATCAAAACAAGTTTAGAAAACCTGATATTTGATTTGAATTATAAAAAATAAACCTGTTATCTTTACATTATATTTTCAATTTATGTCGTGATACTGTATATAGATCAACAACTATTCAATATATGGTTATATATGCTATATATATGTTTGCATTTTTTCTCTTGCTTTATTTAATACATGGGGCGTCCGTAGCCGAGTGGTTAAGGTCGTTGACTTCAAAACACTTGCCCCTCACCGCTGTGGGTTCGAATCCCGACAGGGACTTTATATTCTTTCATGTGAGGAAGCTATCCAGCAAGCTTACGGAACGTCGGTGGTTCTACTCAGGTGCCGGTTCATGCCTGAAATAATGCACGGAAGGGCACTTGAGGTCAAGTAAAGCGGGAACGTCGCGATATGACCTATACTGTGTCGATGTGACGTAAAACGCAAAACAAAACAAAAAAATTTAATACATCAACTTGAAACTTTATATGTACAGTGCACAAGGATCACAACTTTTTTTCTCAATTTTTGAGTGATTGCCTTTTGTTCATTCTATGTTCCAAATATTAAGATCTAAAAGATACACCAATAGAAAAGGCGTGGTTCAATAATGAGAAGGCATACATTGTTGATAAAAATATAACATTGTGCATGACCACCGGAAGACGATGGCATGATGGTGAAAATGCAATGGCACGATGGTAAAAACGCGATGGTACGATGTTGAAAACACGATGGTATGATGGGTAAAACGCCATGGCACGATGGTGAAAATGCGATGGTACGATGGTGAAAACGTGATGGAACGAGGGTGAAAACGCGATGGTACGATGGTGAAAGCACGATTGTACTATTGTGAAAACGCGATGTCACGATGATAAAATCACGATGGAGCGATGGAACGATAGTGAAAACCCGAGGGTACGATGGTAATATCGCGATGGTATATTTATGAAAACGCGATGTAACATCACGTTTTCACCATCGTAATATCGCGCCATTGAGATTTCACAATCGTACCATCGCATTTTCACCATTGTACCATCCTGATTTCCCATCGTATTATCGTGCATCGTGGGTACAGACTTAAATAAAAAGTCATGCTTGTCAAAACGGAACACCGTACTGTGGCGATGTGCAGAAGGCATGAGTCAGCCATTTGGGCTTAAATTCGAGGTTGCACTTAAAAGGCCAAATATTTGAGCCTTGGTTTCATGTCTCCCACATTCTTTGAAGGATTTGCACTTTGCTTAAATGCTAGGCTTACTGACCTGTTTAGCAACCAGTGCCTTTCCATAACAACCTGTACCTTTCCATAGCAATCAGTGCCTTTCCGTAGCAACCATTGCCTTTCCATGACAACCATTGATTTTCCATAGCAACCAGTGACCTTAACTTTCCATTTTTATCAAGTAAGAAAACTTTTGAATTTGTATTTTGAATCAATTACTATACTGTGGCTTTTGTATCTGAAATAAGACACATCTGCACATTGTCTTTCATTTGAAATGCGAAATATCATTGGACACATCTGCATTATGGGAACCTTCAATTGTATAAAACAAACAAAAAATCAACTTCTGTTTCTTTTATTTAGTGTTGTATTGATACGATGGCATATATTTTTTTTTCAGAAATGCAATCTTGTTATTTTTAAAATTGCCCAGACATTTCCTCTTATACCACTAATGCAATTTCAATGAAACTTTACAGGATTGATTCATAGGTCAAGTACTTTAGTTGTTGTCCAGTTGAATGATTTTTGGCTTAGTAATGAGTCTTGAATAAAACGCCTTTTCCCTGTTAATGATTTTTGTGTCTCCTGCTACACTATAGCCACAACATGCATTTGGTGACACATGTGATCATTGATAGCTCTTGTGTTAATTAAGTACGGATTTGATTTTTTAATTGACAAAACAACGCTTGTGACCAAACAGATATTTTAAATAATAAAGATATGACGTTGACCTTTGAATTCGACTGACAAGGTCAGATGATTGTATTTTGCTTTCATTTTCTTAACTTTGCCATTTATTTATGGAAATTTTTCAAACTTGGACAAAACAACAAATGTGACTTGACAGACCTTTCAAAATAAAAATCGTGTTTATGCCCCCACAAAGTGGGAGCATATAGCGTTGCACTTGTCCGTCCGTCCGTCTGTCCGTCCATCCGTCTGTCCGTCCGTCCATCCGTCCGTATGTCCGTACGTCCCGAAATCTTGTGAACGCAACTCCTCATAAACCGGATGGCAGATTTTGCTTAAACTTCCAGGGATAAACAATCTTAATGTGTAGATGGTAGTAAAGGAAGGAATTTTCGTTGCGACCAAATTTAACAGAATTATGGCCCTTTGTTGATTTTTTCACTATATACTATGTAGAAATTTTGTGAACGCAACTCCTCTTAAACCGGATGGAAGATTTTGCTTAAACTTCCAGGGATGAACAACCTTAATGTGTAGATGGTAGTAAAGGAAGAAGGAATTTTTGCTTCGACCAAATTTAACAGAATTATGGCCCTTTGTTGATTTTTTCACTATATATACCATATAGAAATTTTGTGAACGCAACTCCTCTTAAACCGGATGGCAGATTTTGCTTAAACTTCCTGGGATGAACAACCTTTATGTGTAAATGGCAGTAAAGGAAGGAATTTTTGCTGCGACCAAATTTTACAGAATTATGGCCCTTTGTTGATTTTTTCACTATATACCATATTGAAATTTTGTGAACGCAACTCCTCTTAAACCGGATGGCAGATTTTGCTTTAACTTCCAGGGATGAACAACCTTAATGTGTAGATGGTAGTAAAGGAAGGAATTTATGCTTTGACCAAATTTAATAGAATTATGGCCCTTTGTTGATTTTTTCACAATATACCATATAGAAATTTTGTGAACGCAACTCCTCTTAAACCGGATGGCAGATTTTGCTTAAACTTCCAGGGATGAACAACCTTAATGTGTAGATGGTAGTAAAGGAAGGAATTTTTGCTGCGACCAAATTTAACAGAATTATGGCCCTTTGTTGATTTTTTCACTATATACCATATATATGTTGTCAGTGGGGGCATCCGTGTCCTTTGGACACAGTTCTAGTTTTATTTAAATCCTTTTTGGCTCTTGTTTTGCAAATAAAATCATATTTGATATTGAGAGCTACAACTTTGGAATGTCAAAGGTCAAGGTCACAGGGGCTTTTACTACAATGAGCTTGTCTGCTCAAAGGCTTAAGAATGCCTGTCCACAGTGTATTGATTTTGACATTTTCTCATTTGAAGCATATAATAATGTTCTCATATATTCATTATAAAACACTCCAGGAAAAGCTGCATGAATGGGGGATGGGGGTATTCAAGTCATGCAGTAGTAGTTCAGTTTTGAGGTCAGTAGGTCAAAGGTAAATGTCACTTTGATCTTTGCCATAAAAAAATGTAGAATACATAACTTAGCAATTGCATTGCACTGGCTTACTAGTCACAGATTTGGAAGGGAGGTTGTCTTTAAGCACTAAATGACCACTGTTGATTCTGACAAAGTGGTATGCGGGTTTATTCACACCATGACAGTGGCAGTTCTAGTTTGACCAAATACTGTGGTCACTTTAACTGAATATAGAAAAATAGTTTCTTGAGTCAAGAATTATGTAATCAAATTCCATATGTAGCAAGCTTATTTGTAGGTCTAGCTTTTCGGTTGCATTTTAGATTCTTGGGTTCAAGGTCACTGTAACTGAAAATGAAAAAGGGTTTCCGGTCAATTACTAGAATGGTGAGGCAATGTATTGCATATATTGTGTACACTAGACTCGTGTAACATAATTAAATATTTGTCGAGTGGGGTAGGAATCATCTTTAGTGGTGGCAGTAGTTTTGTTTTCTTTTATTAGCAAACCATAATATTTACTTTTTAGCTCACCTGACCACGAAGTGATCAAGGTGAGGTATAGTGATTGTGCTATGTCAGGCGTGCGTCGTCCTGCATCGTTCGTCATCAACAATTGGGTTGTTAACACGCTAGAAGTCACAGTTTTGATTGGATCATCATCAAACTTTGTAAGAATGTTTTTCTCAATAAAATACAGGTCAAGTTTGCAGATGGGTCATGTCCGGTCAAAAATTAGGTCACAGGAGCTAAAAATAAAAAAATCCTACTAACACTCTAGTGGCTGCAGTTTTGAACCAAATTTCATGGAAATATGTCAGGAAGGTTGTTTTGATGATTTTTAGGTCAAGTTTTAGTATGGGTCATATCCTGTCAAAAACTAGGTCACAGGAGCTAAAAATAAAAAAAAACAATATTGTTAACACTCTAGTGGCTGCAGTTTTGATCCAAATATTTTGAAATATGTCAGACTATTTTATTGTGTTAACACTAGAGGTCACATTTTTGACTCAATTTTCATCAAACTAGGTCAGGATGCTTGTCTAAAACATTGCTCAGATGTTGTTGATAAGTCAGAGGAGCAATCTAGGGCCATCTTGGCTTACTTTTTAGCTCACCTAAGGGGAAGGCTCAGGGTGAGCTATAAGTATCAAAGGGGGATGCTCCGGCGTCCATCGTCCGTCGTCATGTGTCAACAATCGTCTTCTTCTCTGAAACTAAGCAGATTTACTTCAAATTTGGCCTGTAGCATCCTTGTGACAGTATTTAAGGGTCGCTAGGGCTATAAATAGAAAAGCCTTTAAACACCTTTTTCTACAGAACAAATGTATGGATGACACCAAACTATGTCTGTAGCATTCTTGGGTAGTGTTTTATCAAGTTTGCTCATATAAATTTGAAGCTAAAAATAGAAATACCGTTAAATGTCTATTTCTAGAGAACTAATTGATGGATGATCAACAAACTTTGTCTGTAGCATTCTTGGGTAGTCTTTTATAAAGTTTGCTAATATTATTTTGATTAGCCCCTTTTAGGGGTCTCTAGGGCTAAAAATAGAAAAACCTTTAAACATCTTTTTCTACAGAACTATTGGATGGATGATCACCAAACTTTGTCTGTAACATTCTTGGGTAGTGTTTTATCAAGTTTGCTCACATTAATTTGATTGGCCCCTTTAAGGGGTTGCTAGGGCTAAATATAGAAAAACCTTTAAACATCTTTTTCTACAGAACTAATGTATGGATGACACCAAACTTTGTCTGTAGCATTCTTGGGTAGTGTTTTATCAAGTTTGCTCATATTAATTTGATAAGCCCTTTTTAGGGGACGCTTAAGCTAAAAATAAAAAAAAACCTTTAAACAATTTCTATTACAGAACTAATTGATGGATGATCACCAAACTTTGTCTGTAGCATTATTGGGTAGTCTTTTATCAAGTTTGCTCATATTATATTGATTTGCCCCTTTTAGGGGCCTCTAAAATTAAAAATAGAAATATGTTTAAACATCTTTCCTACAGAACTAATCAATGGATGATCACCAAACTTTGTCTGTAGCATTTTTGGGTAATCTTTTATCAAGTTTGCTCACATTAATTTGATTAGCCCCTTTTAGGGGCCGCTAAAGCTAAAAATAGAAAAAACCTTTAACATCTTCTACTTCAGAACCAATTGATGGATAATCACCAAACTTTGTCTGTAGCATTCTTGGGTACTCTATCACGTTTGCTTATTTTAATTTGATTAGCGCCTTTTAGGGGCCACTAAAGCTTGAAATAGAAAAAAGCTTCAAACATCATTTTCTACTGAAATAATTGATAGATGATCACCAAACTTTGTAGCATTCTTAGCTAGTCTTTTATCAAGTTTGCTCATTTTAATTTGATTAGCCCCGTTAGCTAAAGCTTAAATGCCCCAGGTCATGGCATTTCTTCAAATTATTGTTTAAACATATTCTATGCTCAAATTTAATATTAGAATATATTGACATTCCAACACTGAAAAGCAGTTGTTTCTGGTGAGCGACTCAGGGCCATCATGGCCCTCTTGTTTAAAATTGTTATATTTATGCATTCCAGGAAGCTACCAAGTTCAAAGATTAGATGTTAAGTTGGAGAAGACGTTAATGATGCAAACACTGAATTTCCACTTTGGATCTGGTGAAAATGTCCGATGGACAAAAACGTCGAGTCTTCCAAGTCAGTGGATGGAAAATGTATGGCATGTTCTCATCAACAAAAACATGGTAAAATGTTTCAAAGATATACCTTTAGTGCCGATGCTGACTCAAGGAAGCTGGACTGATCCAGATGTTATTGAATTGGTAAGATTGTCAGATTTCATTATTATAAAAGAATATGAACTTACTAGAGAATGCATTCTAAATGATGGATTAGAGAATTGTCTTAAAGTATTGAATGTAAAGGTACTGTCGAGTCTTCCAGAATGGATACAGTTTGAATCAGTTAAAGAATTTGTTAAGCGGCCAACAAAGGAAGATATTATTTATCTATTCTGTGAAGTGCACAAAATGATGGGAGAAAATGCAGTGTCTACATTAAACGCTGCTTTTGAATCGAATTTCCAGTTGAGAGAATCATTACTTCAGTTTGCATTTGCCTTGGCATATATTGAACCAGATATGGTAAAAATGTTTCAAAAGCTTAGAATGTTCAAGGGTGTGAATTCAATGGAAGATGATGGTAAGTTTTCTGCCATTGCTGATGTTCGTAGATTTATATCTGGTGATATAAACTTCCCTGCAGGAATCAATTTTCCATTTAAATGTTTAAAAGTAGATAGTCAAGAAGAGAGTTTGATTACCCGATTGGATGCTGAAAAGGTTAAACTTGAAACACTAGTTTCACATGCAATCATGGGTCTACGTGCTTCCAAAACGGATGTTCAAATTTTAGACTTTATGAATTATTTCATTGAACATTTCCACTTGTTTGAAAACAACAAAGCTATTTGTGATGCTGCCTCAAAACTGCCGTGTCTAAGGGTAGGAACAAAGCTATGCTTACCGTCTGACCTTTATGATCCATCAGATTCATCACTTCAAAGGTTGCTCATTGGGGAGTCATTGTTTCCAGAACCGTTGACTGAGTTTTGTGACACAGAAATACAAGCACTAAAGAGACTAGGCCTGAAAGGTATAGACAATCTAACTGGAGATGTCATGCTGAAAGTTGCCAACACATTAGATATTTGGGAAAGAGAAAAGCGGAGTTCTGAGGATATGTCAAAGAAAACGAAGGAATTTGTTAGTGTTTTAGAGAAATTACCAAATTTATTGAACCAAAAATGTTCGAGCGGATCATATCTAGGTAATGCTTTGATGTCAGTTCAATGTATGCCAGTCATGCGCACTCCACCTACAGATTACCCGAACGGGATGCCTTGGTTTTCAGAAAGCATTGATCTCTGTAAACCAGAAGACGCAAAACATGTTAAGTGGAGCCTACTGACTGGAGGTACAACACCAATGGTTAATTGCTCCTCAGACACAGTTATAAACTGGTTTAGATGGAAAAAAGCCCCTTCAATTGACATAGTGATACAGCAGCTTTCCTTGATTAATCAAAACTATAACCAGAAACACAAACCGGATTATTCGAGAGCTATCCAAAAAATTTACCAATATTTGCATGAAGTGGACGGCAAAGGTTCAGATGTCAAATGCTATTTGGATAGAGCAATTGTAATATGGACTGGTGAAGGTTTTGTACAACCACAAAATGTTATCATTAAGAAAAGGAAATGTGATTTAGATATCCGGCCGTATTATTATTTCTTACCTGAAGAGTTGCAAGAAATGGATGAATTATTTTTAAAATTGAATTGTAACAAGGAACAAGATACTGTTATACTCATTAATGCTTTACAAAGCATTAAACAAAAATACGATTCACATGATTCATACTCAAATCCATTGTCTTCAAAAGACTTGGATACCAGTATTGTGTTAGAAATTTTAAAAGTTCTTGCAGAGAAGAAAACAGAAGGCCTACTTCATATTGATGAGTCAGAACTACTGATGTTAGTGGAAGATCACTCATTAGAAAAGCTTAGTTTACAGACAATGTCATTGTGTTTATTTGATGACGACTTTGATGAACTTGATGAAGAAGAGGAAAGAAAATTTTACATTGTAAACAAAGAAGTACCAATATCTATAGCAAAGCAATTGGGGGTCAAGTCTGTTAAAAAGAAAACAATTTTAAATGCTACAAAAGGATTTAGTTTCAAGGAATCAGGCCAACATGAGTCACTTACAACCCGAATAAGTACATTACTTAGAGATAGTTATAAAGATGGCTTTTCTGTACCGAAAGAGGTTATTCAGAATGCAGATGATGCAGGTGCATCTGTTGTGAAATTTCTGTATGACGAGAGAGTGAATCATGATGCAAGGAGAGTAGACAAATTATTTACTTCAGAATTACAGGAGTGCCAAGGTCCTGCCTTATGGGTTTATAACAACTCCGTGTTTACGGACAAAGATCTCGTAAATATAAGGAAACTTAATGGAGCAACCAAAGCTGATAACTTGGACAAAATTGGTAAGTTTGGACTTGGTTTTTGCTCAGTGTACAACCTCACAGATGTTCCAAGTTTCATATCCGGAAATGACATGATTATATTTGACCCACATGAGTATTATATAAAGGAGGCTTTGCGAAAGTCTGACACAGGATTAGGGGTTGAATTAACAGAGCGTAATCTAATACGACGGAATGTTGACCAGTTTAAGCCTTACCATAACGTCTTTGGCTGTGATGTGCTTGAAAAATCATTCACTAAATTTGATGGCACTTTATTTAGACTACCCTTGAGAACAGACTATCAAGCAGCAAACAGTGAAATCTGCAAAAGTGTATACACTAAAGGAGAAGTTTCTACACTGCTTGGTCAATTTGTTGAAAATGCAGGAAATGTACTGTTGTTTTCTCAAAATATCAAAACTGTGCAGATTTTCCATCTTTCAGAAAAGGAATCTGATCCTTCCAATGCTAAGCTCATATTCAGTGTTGAAAAATTAAGTGAAACAAAGTACCAACAATTACAAACGGGACAGTCAAAAAGCATTTTGAATCGTATACCTACTATAATGAAAAATAGGGAGGAGTTTTCTGAACTCGAGCATGTGATTATAACACAACATTTTTATAAAAACTCGTTCATATCCTACTCTGATGAACAATTGCATAAATCGTTTGAAACAAAATGGCTTATATCTTGGGCTCTTGGTAAAAATGAGTCTCTTATCCTGTCAAGGGAAACATCTGAAAAGGCTGCAGTGCCACTATCAGCTGTTGCTGTACCAGTGGAAAATAGTGCAAAGTACCCTCGTATGTTGAATGATGTTACAACAGGCTTTTATAAAGAAGGCCATTTATTTTGTTTTCTACCTCTTCCGATAAAAACCGGCTTGCCAGTGCATCTAAATGGGTGTTTCAGCGTAACATCAGACAGGAGAGCTCTTCTTTCCTTTACAGAAGATGATAAAAGAAAAGGGGATAGCTATGTTTGGAACAAGGCTTTGATGGAAGATGCAATGGTCTTAAGTTATATAGAGCTATTAAAGAGTCTTTGTACAGACTGTTCTGATAAATATATTTATCATTCTCTTTGGCCATTAGAAGGATCTCGTGACGTTTTTCCTCTCGAGCAAAGCTTCTTTAAAAAACTTATTGCAGATGAAACAAAGCTTTTTAAGGGAGACGGTAAATGGCTTTGTCTTGGTGAAGTCCTTTTCCTAGATCCAACTGTACGATGTACTGAGATAGGAACTATCGCGTTAGAATTTCTGTCATTTGTTCCTCCAAGATCGCATAAAACTGTAATTGAATTACCTCCGATTGTCTTGAAAGGTTTCATAGATTGCGATTTGAGAAATACTATTGAACAAATAATTATATCGGAGGAGGAACTTATCATGCATTTCTTGAATACGTTAAGTACATCTTTTTGGGATAATCAGTTTGATAAAAGGAATGCAATGATACTTTTTGCTCTCAGAACTAAATCTAAAGCAGTTCTTCAAAAAATGAAGGAAACGAAATGTATTCCTTCTGAACCAAGCAATAACCTTTGCAGGCCAAACGAATTAATAAACACTTCATCAGATATAGCTGAAATGTTTGATATTCCAGAGGGATATTTTCCATGGAAAGCAGACGGTTTTTGTGATAAAACAGTCATAGATCAACTTATAATTCTTGGAATGAATGATAGGTATATTCCTAATGAAATGCTTTTTGAAAGATGTAGGTCGCTAAGAGAATTGTTGAAAATTTGTGGTTCCTGTGCCCGAGACAGATGTCTAAGAATATTAAAGTACTGTGGAAAATATAATGTGCTTAAAAAATTGGAAAAAGATATAAGTTCAGTGGAGAAGCTTAAATGTATGCTTTTGATCCCAGTCCTTCCAACACCCAAAGACTGGAAATTCAGTTGGAGAGCAGACGAATTACAAATGCATAACTCAAATGAAGAATGTAATAAACATTGTAGTAGCATTAAACGTATCATAAGGTTTGATTGTCCAGGATCCTTGTTCAAAGAATCACTTTATATTTGCTGTGGAAGTGTTTGCAGTTTTATACATGAACAATTTTTATCAGAGAAGAACTTACTATCGGAACATTTACTTCAAATTTTAGGGGTGAAGAGTGAGGTATCAGTACAGCTACTTATTTCTCAGTTGAAAATGTTGTCAAATCAATACACTGACCCTCAACAACAATGCAACAATTTAGAAATAATTTGTAGAAAGATATATGAAAATTTAGCCCGGTTAATTGATGGGAAATCTGAGGCGGAAATTTCAAAAATATCTGATTTTTCAAACCTTACTGGGACACCTTTGATACATATTGGTAATGAACTAGTTATGCCTAGTAAAGTAGCATTTGAAGTGAAGGCTGAATGCCGCCCTGAGTTATATTGCCTACGAGATACCAATCATGATAGGAGAAAAGTATTCAAAGCGCTTGGAGTTGTTGAGTATTTTTCAGTAAATTTCCTTATAGAGGTGCTCAAAAGAATACACAAGAAATGGAACCAGAGTGTATGTGAAGAAGTAGAGTTAGTCTCACTTGTTCTTCTTAATCTACACAAAAATATGGAAAAGGAAAATAAGGTTTATCAGGACTTAGAAGCAGAGCATGCAAATATTGTTGCTCCTGCCACTGACGGAATTCTTAGACCTACCAATAAATTAGTGATAGAGGATCCAGCTTATCAAACATCAGCCAATCTTCATATACTACATGGACAAATATCACCTGATACTGGTAAAGCATTAGGTGTAAAATCAAAACAACGAGGTATAGTTGAATGCTTTACAAGTGGATTTTTTACACCATTTGGACAGAATGAAAGCTTAGTGACAAGACTAACTGGTATTCTGGAAGACTATCCATGCGACTCGAGTATCATGAAGGAACTCATTCAAAATGCAGATGATGCAGGAGCTACAGAAATACATTTTATCAAGAACTATGAATCCCATTCGTCAACAAAAATGTTTGGAAATCAGAACTTACTAGGGCCATCGTTATGCATCTTTAATGATAGTTATTTTACTGAAGAAGACTTTAATGGAATACGAAATATTGGACTTGGAAGCAAACGAAATGATCCGTCAAAAACAGGACAGTATGGTATTGGGTTTAATGCAGTTTATCACTTAACAGATGTACCATCATTCCTAACAAAGGGTCCAGGACTAGGAAATTGTGGACAAATGTGTATATTTGACCCTTTGATGACATATTTAGAAGGCTATGTTACAAAAGAAAACCCAGGAATTAAATGTGAGGTAGAACAAATGGCAAAATCTTTTCCAGATATGCTTCTTGGATATCCTGATATATCACTGATGAGTAGTTCTGGACGAGGTACAATTTTTAGACTACCTTTTCGTCAAGTAAGGTCAGATATCAGCAGAAATGTTCTTTCCGTCAATACGATGAATGCTCTTCTTCATCAATGCAAGGAAGACATGTCTGAATGTTTGTTGTTCCTAAGAAATGTTAAATGCATAAAAATATCTACCTACAATGATGGAAAGTTAACAGAAGAGTTTAAGGTGGAAGCACAATTGACAGGAAACGATAGTTTATCCCGAACAAATTTTTTTTCAAGTGTACAGGAACGCGTAAGTGCAAATCGGGAATGTCGACACAATATGTTTTATCATCAACCAATAGAGTCTTCCTATTACCTAAAGATTATTGGAAAATCTGGGAAGAATGAAAACTGGTTAATTATAAATAGATTTGGCATTGATCGTGTTGATGAAAAGTACAGTGATATTATGTCAGCTGTTAAGGAGAAAAGAATTGGTTTGTTACCTTTAGCATCTGTAGCTCTACTGGTACCAAAAACGAACATCAAACCAGTCAGTGCACAAGTTAAACCTCGAAATACTTTGAAAGGAAGGGCTTTCTGCTTTCTTCCCTTGCCAGTTGAAACTGGGCTTCCTTTTCATGTCAATGGTCATTTTGCACTAGATAAGGCAAGGTCAAAACTGTGGAATGAAGGAATAAAGAACTTATGGAATATATTTGTTCTAGATGAAATCATTTCTGTAGCGTCAGTAAAGGCAATAATGCTTCTAAAAGGAGTTTTGCTTCATGAAAACTCACTCAACAGGAAAGTGTGTGATCAAATTTTAGGAATCTACCATCACTATTTTCCTGTATGGGACAAAGCTTCAGATAATTTTTGGAAGTTTCTTGTCAGCAGTTTCTACAGGAAAGTTATTGAAGGCAAAGCAACAATATTTCCGTCCTGTAGTACTAGTCTTGTTCAAGATAATTGTCAAACATCAGAAGATACAGATATTAGATGGGTATATTTGTCTTGCTCAGAAAATGATTTTGATGGTACATTTAATGATATAATGGGAAGAACAGATACGATATCATTCATAAGAAAGGAAAGCATCTTAGTAGAAAATGCCTTTAAGAGAATGGGTATGAAAATAATTGAAACCCCAAAAGGCATTTACACTTCAATGGAAAAGTCTAAAATTGATTATTTGCCAAAATGTTGTCCAAAATATGGCATGAAGTTTTTGAAAACATACAAAGATTTTGATAGTAACAGTAACTGTTGTAATTTAGGAGGAATTGATATTTCTATATCAGAAACAACAGTTTCAGATGTAGGTACTTTAAAAAGTATTATACGATTTGTTCGGTTAGATGAGAGTTTCAATGAGCAGGTATGTGGACTTCCTTTGTGTCTAACAAGTGACAGTATATTGAGCAGATTTAAAGCGAACTCGCCAGTTTATTGTTCGGAAATGTGTGATGTACTTACTGGATCAGCTAGTAGGTTCATAAATTCACATTGTATACATCTTATAAACAATGATGTGTTTTATGACGCAGGTGTTGCAAAGCGGTTTGAAGTAAATGATTTCATTTCAATAATTGCTGAGACTTTTGACCGGAATACATTTGCAACTGGAAATCACATATTATGGGACAAGGAAAAAGGTATTCCAATCAAACAGGATGTTGTTTATAAGATATTTCAGTTTATTTACAATAAATCTCTTGATAGTGATTTGAAGCATCTTAACCAGCAACAGTTTGAAGTAAACGTGAAACAATTCAGAGACTGGGCATTTTTGCCATCTTGTAGTAGTTTTGGCTCTGAAACAACTAATCAGCTTGTACCAATTGGACAAACGTGTAGTTTACTCTACAAATTGCCAAGAAGCAACGATATTGATATCATTCTTTCAAAATTTAACATTCCTTGTCTAGACAAAATCCTATTTCTCAACAATGATACAGGTTTACTTTCTCCTTTACTGAAAATGTTGCCTTCAACAGAGCGACCATTAGAATTGTTAGAGTGCTTACTGCATTACAAATTGAAAGTTCGAAGTACTTCCCTTTTGCCCCAAGAAAGTATAACATTGCTAAGCTTCTTCAATAACAATCTAAATGTACTGAAACAGGAGATTGCAGATGAAAATAACTTAGACATGAAATTGAGATGTTTACCGCTTTTTGTTACACACTTTGGACAAACCATAAGTATTGACGGTTTTACCGATGTAATAGTATTACAGCGAGGGTTACCGGAAGATGGGTTAAATATATGGGCAGAAAGAACAGGAATTTGCGTTCTCAAGACGACTGATCTACTCGAAAAATTGTATGAATTCTTGAAGCTTTCAAGAATGAGTAATATCGATGTGTATATAACTAAAATATTGCCAAAAATACACAATTTACCAAGGGAGACCTGGAAAGTTCATATAGAGTTCATAAGGGAAAATCTACTTAAGCTTTATTTTCAACAAGAGTTAGATGACAAGCAACGCCTGTTAGTTCGTCAACTAAGTGATTTACCATTCGTAACTGTTTCTGGAATATACAAAAAAGTTCATGATCTTTATGATTATCGCAATCGAGTCTTTGCAAGTATGTTGTCACAAGAAAACTTTCTGCCAGATGAATATAGAGAATACAAATGGCGATCTTTTATGGAATTCTTAGGACTTATTATGAAACCTACAGATAAAATGATTGTAGAGTATGCCTTGGAATTAGATAGACAGTACAGTAGCCCTGTGTCAGATATAATTCAGGAACAATCAGAAGCATTGACAGAATGTGTGTTTACTGAAAAATGGCCACCCCCGACTTTGAATCAACTAAAACGGATACGTTTTGTTTTACCCTATGTTGTAAATGAAGAAAGGAGAACAATATTTCAGCAGCCAGGATATGGAAGAAATTTAATTCGCTTTTCGGGATCAACTTCATTCGAGAACGAAGACCTATGCTGGTCAAATACTGATCTTCTGCAATATATGCCAAATGAACAAAAGTTGCGAAACGCTCTAGGTATTATAGAAGTTCCAAACATTGACACAATAGTTAAGCATTGTCAAAATATATGTGATGTTATGAAGAAACAGCTAGAACAAAAACTTATTTCAGACCATTTTGTCAAATATCTCATGCTCAAACTTTACCATGTCCTACAGAAAAAATTTCATATATCTATGCAACAGTCATTTCAGGTAACCCCTATTGTATTTCATCCAGAAGACCAGGTAATGCTGCCGTTGAAAGCAGTGGTTGTAAACCTATCTGATGACGAAGAAGTAAGGCCTTATTTGTATAAGCTTCCGAGTTGTTTTGGAGCATATGAAGATTTGTTTTTAAAGCTCGGGTCAGACAGAACTGTTAATTCATCTCAATATGCGAGGGTACTGGAAATTATCAAGGAACATTACGGAGATGAGCCATTGCCTGCAAATTGTCTTGCAAATGTGAAGAGGGCTATTGAAAATATTGTTCGGCTAATCGAAAAAGAAAATGAATTATTTAATAATGTCAGAAAATTATATTTTCCGAATCATAGACAGTGCCTTGCTGATGCTACCACTTTGACAGTTTCAAATAATGATGATATAAAGGAACGTCTTCATGATAAACTAAAATTAAATTTTTTCATTGGATTCAGGGAAATAGAAATTATGTCAGTGTCAGACCCAGAAGAACCTTTCGTAAAATTTCCACAACACTTAAAACCAGACATACTGACAGATGTTGTTGTTGAAGAAATTTCTCTGGAGGATATTCAACGGGAGGATTGTCCAATAGCTAAAAGAGTGGAAAGTTTCTTTCAAGTCCCTGATTTTGTTGAAGGTGTACTGCGGCTTGTTAAACATCAACTGAAATACAGAGGTCCTTTCCTGAAAGAAATGTCATATGATTTTATGTTACGGCTGACAAATGTTAAAATTACAAAAGTTTCAGGATTAAAAACATTCCTTAACTATAAAAAAAATAGAATTGATGGGACTGAGAGAGATGCAACTTGCTTTATCCAATCAAACGTTATTCAATATACTGAAAAAGAGAAAGTAAAGGAAAATGAGCTATTTTTTCAGGTAAATGAATCTGATGACATTGTTCAAGATTTAATCGAAGATCCTGACGGATTGGTGAAATTGGTAGACCTTTGTACTGATGGTATTCTTGAAAAAGAAATGTCACAGCATCTGACAGCAATTCTCCATATGCAGAATAACCCTACCCAAATAAAGGCCAAACTAGATAAATTGCGAATTGCTGCATACGATCTTCCAGCTTCGTTTCCAGTATCAGTTTTTCCAAGACCTGGTACTTATGTTGAGGAACGATTCCATCCATTCATGGAACAAAGTATTGTGCCATTCAAGGCTCATGAATTCAGGTTTGTAGCTCTTGAAGTTGAAAACGATGATGAGTCCGATGATTTAGTTTACATATATGCACATATAGTACGTGAAAAAAAAAGAGGACCTGGAGGTGGCATTCTTCAAATTTCATACACAGTTGATGTTGGTAAAAATGATAACGAGTATATTAGTGTACCATTACACAGTCTTTATAAATTTACACCAAGGCAAAGAGAAGAAGAACAGGCATTAGTTGTCTATGATATTGAACCAATAGGTTGTATACCTATTGATGAAAATTTTAGACGTGTTCGTCAGATTTTGAGTGAAGCATGGCTTACCAAAACTGAAACAGAGCGAAAAAGAATAATCAGACGCTTGTTGCAACGGTGGCATCCTGATAGAAACAGCACTCAAAGAGATTATGCAGAACGTGTCTTTAATTACATAAATCAGATCGTTTTAAAACTAGAAAACAATGAGACCATTGTTGACACTGTAAATGATGACACAGGGAGGACAAGACCAGATATGTCTGGTTCATCATTTGGAGCAGAAAGTTCCTCTGCTTTTTCACGCGGTCAAAGGTATGCTGCAGCATTTCGTGATAATATTCAAGAATACAACAGATCAACTCGAACCGGTAATTATTCTCACTCTCGAGCGGAAAAGGCTATTGTTCGTCATATTGGTGAAGCAAAGCGCTGGTATCGGCAAGCAGTATTTGATTTTAAGGCGGCTGAGACTAATGTAATCTCTGGAGACAAAGACAAAAGTTTTAACTGGGTGTGTTATAAATGCCATCAGGTCAGTTTTTTGTTTAATTTTGCTTGTTAGTATAATTCTCTATTCCTATGGATGGAATTAAAAGGTGACATTCATTTCAAACTAAAACTATCACAAACAGCATATCGGTCATTGTCTTGAATCAAACCTTAATGTCTACGACTGCAGTTCAATCTTCTGTATTGACTTTTTAGCTCACCTGACCATGAAGTGGTCAATGTGAGGTATAGTGATGGGGCTATGTCCGTTGTCCGTCGTCGTGCGTCGTCAATATTTGGGTTTTTAAAACTCTAGCAGTCACAGTTTTGATTGGATCAAACTTTGTCAGAATGTTTGTCTGAATGAAATAAAGATCAACGTCGAATATGGGTCATCTTGGGTCAAAAACTAGGTCACAAGAGCAAAAATAAGAAAAGCTTGTTAACGCTCTAGTGGCTGCGGTTTTGATCCAAATATTCTGGAAATTTGTCAGAAAGGTTGCTTTGATGATTTATAGTTCAAGTTCGAATATTGGTTATCTCCGGTTATAAACTAGGTCGCAGGAGCTAAAAGAAAAGAAAAAAATCTTGTTAACACTCTAGTGGCTGCAGTTTTTATCCAAATATTCTGAAATTTTGTCAGGAAAGTTGTTTGATGATTTCTAGTTCAAGTTCTAATATGGGTCATATCCGGTCAAAAACTAGGTCACATGAGCTAAAAAAAGAAAAATATTGTTAACACTCTAGTGGCTACAGTTTTGATCCAAATATTCTGAAAATTTGTCAGTAAGTTTGTCTATCTTATTTCTAGGTCAAGATCAAATATGGGTCGTCTGGGGTCAAAAACTAGGTCAGAGGATTTAAAAATAGAAAATTCTTTTTAAAACTCTAGTGGCTACTGTTTTGATCCAGTTATCCTGGAAATTGGCCTGACAGTTTGATTATTTCAGGAAAATGTGGTTAACTCTCTAATGGTAACATTTTTGACTCAATTGTCATCAAACTTGTTCAGGATGCTTGTCTAGTTAATTGCTTAAAGGAGTTCGTACGTGGGTAATCTCTCATACAAATCTAGGTCACTGGAGCTAAAAATGGAAAAAATATTGTTAACTTTCTACTGGCTACTGCTGTTATCCAAATATCCTGGAAATTTGTCTGCAAGTTTGTTTTGATGATTTCTAGGCCAAGTTCGAATGTGGGTTACCTGGGGTCAAAAAACTAGGTCACACTGCTCAAATATGAAAAAAACCTTGTTTACACTCAAAAGGCCACATTTTTGACTCAATTGTAATCAAACCTAATCAGGATGCTTGTCGATAAGTTTGATGGATCAGGTGAGCGATCTATGGCATATTCCCCCTCTTATTTTTATGATTTAGCTGACCGAGCATCTTAACCGCAAATTTGAGTATTTATAAAGAAAACGAACAATAAATGACTAAAACATTTGCATGTATAATCTTTATTTCCAGGAGTACTTTCATTGTTAAATGATTTAAATTTGCTTCAATTCTTTTAAACCTGAAGTAAAATGATTAAAAAATTAAATATTTTCTATCAAACAGTATCAGCCTGTATCAGCAATTATTCCAAATCATTATTTTAATGAATACAAATTTACTCTGTTTTGTAGGCTTCTGAAAAGGCACTTAAGGCAGCTTGGTTTGCAAAAAACGCAAATAGGGCAAGAGAAAAGGGACATTCTCTATCAACTATTGCTTACGGACTTGATGAGGGATCATTGTTCAATGAGGTACAATAGATCAATGATATTGCCTTTTATAGTGTGATAATTTATGTCTATAGAGAGGCATTTATTTTTTACACTTTTTTAGGGCCGTCCGTAGCCGGGTGTATAAGGTCGTTGACTACAAACAACTTGCAACTCACCGCTGTGGTTTATAATTCCGACAGGGACATCAGATTCTTAAAGGTGAGGAAGGTATCAAGCTAGCTATCGGAACGTCGTTGGTTCTACTCAAACCTGAAATAACACGGAAGTCGTTCTCCACCTGTAGAGCTGGAAAGTTGTCTTTACATATATCCTGCTGAATCCAACAAAAAAAATGAATAAATATTTTTAGCTCAGTTTATTTGATGAAAAATATCAGAACTATTTTATGTTGCTGTTGCCAATGCAGTTGTTGTTGGACTTTCACGTTGGTCACACTTTAGTGGCGGGCATTTAGAATTACCCTTGTCCGTCCGTTCGTCCATCCTTCCGTCCGTCCGTTCTCTTTTGTGTCACAAGTATTTGACCTAGAGTCCTGAAACTTCACAGGAATGTTGATCAGCATGTGCAGTTGTGCATCTGTGGAATCGTGTGGATTTGTTTAGTATTTTTAGAGTTATTGCCCTTGACTTAATAAAAATTTGCAATTTTCAACTTGTGTCGCATGTAACTCAAAAAGAATGTGACATAGAGTCATGAAACTTGACAGGAATGTTGATAGGCATGTTTAGTTGTGCACCTGGGTATTTTCGTGTGCATCTATTCAGTATTTTTAGAGTTATTGCCCTTGACTTAGTAAAAATTTGCAATTTTCAACTTATGGCGCATGTAACTCAAAAAGGATTTGACATAAAGTCATGAAACTTTACAGACATGTTGATCAGCATGTGTAGTTGTGCACCTGCGTATTTTCGTGTGGGTTTATATAGTATTTTTAGAGTTATTGCCCTTGACTTAGTAAAATTTTGCTTTTTTCAACTTGTGTCACATGTAACTCAAAATAGATTTGACATAGAGTCATGAAACTTTACAGGAATGTTGATCAGCATGTGTAGTTGTGCACCTGGTTATTTTTGTGTGGATTTATTTCGTATTTTTAGAGTGATCACCCTTGACTTAGATTTTTTTTGCAATTTTCAACTTGTGTCGCATGTTACTCAAAAAACGATTTCACATAGAGTCATTAAACCTTACGGGAACGTTGCTCAGCATATGTAGTTGTGCACCTTGGGTTTCGCTTGTTGATCTATCCAGTATTTGTAGAGCTATTTCCCTTGACTAAGCAAAAACTGTTCCATTATGTTGTTATTTGTTCCTTGAGTGCTTGAGTAAGAATCAACCAACTTTACAGGAATATTGATCAACATCACTAAATTACAGGAATAATGATCAACATCACTGTGAAGCTATGCATCTGGGACTTTGCATGTGGATTTTTTTTCAGTTTTGTTAGAGTTATCGCCCTTGACGTACAGTAGTATGCAATTTCCAACTTGTTCATGCATAGCTCAAAAAGTATTTGACCTGTATGCCTGAAAGTTTACAAGAATGTTGGTCAGCATGTGTTCTTATGCACCTTGGGTTTGCTTGTGGATTTATTCAGTATTTGTAAAGTTCTTGTCCTTTACTTAGTAAAAGATTTTTAGTTTTTAACCTGTGGCACATGTAGTGGTAGAATATTTGACCTAGAGTCATAAGATTGACAGAACAGTGACGTGTGGGGCACCCGTGTCCTATGGATACATTTCTAGTTTGAAGATTATTTTGAAGAAAAAAAAGTGGTATTGTTACAGTAATGGCGTCGTTGCTGTTCGTGAAGTTTAACCTAAATTATAACTTTAGTTTTGTTGAATAATGTTTTCATGCTTGGCCACACCAAAAGTTATTGTTATTTTTGAATAAATTGTCATCAAACTTGAACACAACAATTTTTAAGTATAGACCTAAAAGTTAAGCAGACAGATTTTGACTTTCTCCATTAGTGACCGTGATCGTCATATTATTGAAATGTTCCTCTGGCTATAATTTTGTTATTAATGAAGGGATCTACTTCATATGGAAGAATATTAACGCCAAAATTACATCTTGCTTTCTTACGTTACATCGTGCTTTCTAACTTATACATCTTGCATTCTGACTTGTACATCTTGCATTCTGACTTGTTCATCATGCATTCTGACTTGTACATCTTGCATTCTGACGTTATATGTTGCTTTCTTACATGCACATTATGCTTTCTGCTGTGTGCGTTTTGCTTAATTGTATGTTGATATCGTTATTTAACAATCAATTATTATTCATTTGTTGATCTGGTATATTAATTCAATAACTTAACTATTTGGGTCTACGAGCTTGAATGACGAATGTCATAAGGTAGAATGACGCATAGCCGAAAGCCGAATGCAGCAAGCATAATACGACGCGACATCTGGTGTAATAATATGTGACACCCAAATTATGCTAACAGGTGGCGCTACAGTTATATTCTCGGTAAAGTCCGTATTGCGGTTCGGATTCAGTTTACCAAATTACGTCCCTTTGTTTTAAAATTTCCATTTCCACTATGGAGGAAATAAGGTAAACATATATTCAAAACGATTTGACCAATTTTTTATTTATTACTGAAACTCTGTGGGTCAAATTATATTTCCAGCTGACAATGACAAGTTAGGCTGAAGATGCCTTTTTATAAAGAAAACTACTAAAAAGGCATCTTCTACGGTGGCACAAAGGTGACATGTGTGTATTTTTATTTATCTCGTGGCCACGAGTTACTAAGTCATGGCCACGAGAAAGCTAAGTCGTGGCCACCAGATACTTTGTCGTGGCCACGAGTTACTAAGACTCGTGGTCACGACTAAGCTATCTCGTGGCCACGACTTATTACCCCGTACATAGTATCTCGTGGCCACGACTTAGCTATCTCGTGGCCACGACTTAGTAACTCGTGGCCACGACAAAGTATCTCGTGGCCACGACATAGTATCTCGTGCGCACGAGATAAATAAAAACATACACAAGTCTCCTTTGTGCCACCGTAATCTTCAGCCCAACATGCAATATTCATTTTATAACCATTTCTTGGGATCTTTTTTGTACATTTTGTTTTTATGTACTCATCAATTAACATTATGAAATCATTCGTCTTAAAGCTGCACTCTCACAGATTGACAGTTTTGACATTTTTTTCTCAGAAGCAGCTGATTTTGGCAGCAGTTCCTTCAATTCAGTTTTAAGCTGACACTGTGAACAAGGTCCCGTATTCATAAAGCATCTTAGTGAATAATTTCAACTTAGTGAAAAATGATTTTTTTTGACAAGTTGAATTTAAAAAAATCTACAAATTTAGTTTGAAAATAGGCAAGAAAATGTCCAAATTAATAAAAACACATTAAAAATGTTGTAGATGGAGATAAGCCATGTCAAAAATTAGGAACTTTTCAAGAGGATGAACTATTTTACTAAGAAGTTCTTTTTATGGCCCAAGCACTTTGAACAACTGTTCTATTTTATAATTATTTTGTTGATAGAAGATGCCTTTTTAGTAGTTTTCTTTATAAAAAAGGCATCTTCAGCCTAACTTGTCATTGTCAGCTGGAAATATAATTTGACCCACAGAGTTTCAGTAATAAATACAAAAATTGGTCAAATCGTTTTGTATATATGTTTACCTTATTTCCTACATAGTGGAAACGGAAATTTTAAAACGAAGGAACTGAATCCAAACCGCAATACGGACTTTACCGAGAATATAACTGTAGCGCCACCTGTTAGCATAATTTGGGTGTCACATATTATTACACCAGATGTCGCGTCGTATTATGCTTGCTGCATTCGGCTTTCGGCTATGCGTCATTCTACCTTATGACATTCGTCATTCATGGTAAATAGACCCAAATACAAACAGTTGCAGGTTAAGTTATTGAATTAATATACCAGATCAACAAATGAATAATAATTGATCGTTAAATAACGATATCAACATACAATTAAGCAACACGCACACATCAGAAAGCATAATGTGCGTGTAAGAAAGCAACATGTAAAAGTCAGAATGCAAGATGTACAAGTCAGAATGCAAGATGTATAAGTTAGTAAGCACGATGTAACGTAAGAAAGCAAGATGTAATTTTGGCGTTAATATTCTTCCATAACTTCATATTAAGACATTGTTTAGCATAAGACCTTATCAAACTGAAATTGACCTTGGCTCATTTTGAACCTTGTCATTCAAGGGTAAATTATAGAATTTTTATTGGTTTTTGATATAATTGAATTTAACTGGATAATTGATGAAGTTATTATCTTCATAATTGGACAAAACAACTTTATGGATGACCAAGAAATTATTGAATTTCGGTTAAATTGCTGTAATTTAATTATTTATGTATGTATTTGATTCATACATGGGCAAAACAACACTTGTGACCAAACGGACAAGTTGAATACCGGTAATTTAGATATGACCTTGACCTTTAAATAACATTAACCGTCATGTACAAATGATTGTTTCTTAAACTTTTCATTTATGGAAAGTTTTGTCCATCCTTAGACAAAACAAAAAGTACTATTAAGACAGTTATATTAAAATAAAAAAGGAAAAAACTCAATTTCTTTTCTTTAATTTCTTTTTTTTTTAATTTCTTTTCTTTAATATTCTTTTTAAAGATTTATTAAAACCATGTGATAATCAAAACTTTTCCACCACTTTACTTTTCCAATAATGCTATTTTGTTGGTTTTTGTAATATTTTTTTATTGTGCTGTTTTTATACTGTTTGTGTAGGCACATAATTTGGAAGGCATGACAGGAAATTACTCATACATGAGATATCCTGATGCTGTTGCTGGATGTACTCGGATACCTGCAGAATTATTTGGATCTGATATGGCCACGAAAGCTATTGACATTACAAAGCGCATACTCGACATGACATCAGACATCATTCATGATTAATTATTTTTACCTTAACATTCTGTTGTGAAAACACATTTTTTTGATGTTTGCTCTTTTACTTTCAACTACGAACAGTGCAGCTAATGTGTTTGTACAAGTTATTTTGTTTTGTTTAAATGACATTATTGTTTTATCAAACAAATGTGTATTTGTTATCATATTAAAATAACTGTCATTGACCTATGAGAGATGTGCATGAATTTAATGTACGAAAGGAAATACACATATATACATATATACATGGTTCCAAAGGCTTTGTATAGTTATGAAGTAACATTTATGTTTAATCATTTAAAATTGTCATATGACCTTTGCAGGGTTGGTAAATGAAAAAAGAAAAAAAGAAAAAAAAGTTAATTTTATGTTGAAATCCAATTACAATAAAAGTGTATGTTTAGTTATATAAATAACATTTATATTTTGATTTTGTTTTTGCATCAAATTTATTTATGCATTTTCTTCACACATTGATGTATATACATACATGTATTTTCTTTGTACAATTAGAAAACATTTTTCATTTCAACTGCTATTTCTATTATATTTATGTTGTATTTGTTTTATTTATTTACTTGAAAGCTTTTGTTTTTATCATAAGATATTTAAGTCAAGCATGCTTATTTGTATGAAGCATATATATGCTAAAAAGGTCATGTAAGCATTTACTATTGAAAACTTTCAAACAGTTGAATTATTAATTTAATATGTTTTAGTATTGTGCAAAAGGAAAATTATCCTTTATTTCTTGCATCTATATTTGTTAATGTTTCACTATAACTATGTATGCCTCCATGACTTGATATGATTTAAATGTTTCTGATTTTGATTCATTTTACTTGCTGCTATTCAACTATGAGTGCCCCCCCCCCGGATAATGAGATACTGCTTTAAACATTTTAAGTTGTGTAAATTAGCATTTTTGTGTAAATATGGCAAATGGGGATAATTTGATATATTTTTGTGATATTTTGTTAAGTATTTTTGTTATGTTTGAGTGTAATAAAATACGGTAATTACACCATTGGTGAGTTAAATGTTTTCAAAGAGTAAAGATAAATGTACATAATTCATTCAAAGTGATGTAATTTTTTGTTTTGTGATATTCGGCTGTGTTTTAAAACATAATATGCTTGTATAATTCTAGCCATGTGACATAGAGACTGCATAGCCATTTTAAAGTAATGCATGGATTTAAAAAAAAAACGTCTGCCTTTATACTACATTGATACCATATCAAATTATTATTTACTTTTAAACGTGTTGTTTCACAATTATTTTGTATATATAATGTATTAATCCTTAATTGTATTTGCATACAAGAACAAAGAATGTTGTTTTAGCCACTTTTTGAAAATGTGTTTTTGATAACTTTTCATTGTTAAAGCTTCAAATTACCCTTTTGTAAATAGATTGAATTTTGTAATTTTAGCTAGAATTTTCAAAAACTAGCGACACCGACACCGGGCTTTGGTGTTTACGTCTGCATCAGCATTGGTCAGATTCTTTTGACCACTCCACTTTTCTTGTAGAATAGGTCATTTTCTTAGTTTTGTTGACAAAATAAACAACATGGAATCCTACAATTCTGAACTTTTTTCCCACTTTTAACGACTTCCTTTTAAATGATTTTATTTTATGAACTAACTCCCTATGTATGACAATACTGTCGGGCCTTTGCATAACATAACTATTCAATTTGGTTTTGAATTTTAAAGACCTTCTCTTTTCATGCTATCAGACACTGAAAGAAGTCCTGAAGACTGCTCTTGAAAAAATATGCCCAAACTTAGTATACTACAGGAGTGTAGTTTTTTATAATCATTTAAGTATGTACCAAAAATTATGTTTATTGTAAAATTTGAATGCAAACATTTAAAACTAATACAGACTAGGACTAATAAAAATATTAGCTTACAATGTTTTAACGAAAGCCAGAATTTTTTGTATATACATGTATATATATTATCAAGCTTTTCGACAATCTCTTCTTTATAGAAGACACTTCATAGCCTTAAGGCAATAAGTGAGTATGGGCCAAGTTACAGTATTAGTCTTTTGTATGGCCCTTTAAGAATAATTTGCTGAAATTATGTTTCATGATTATGATTATTTTTTTTTTCGAGGGATATACTTTATTATTGTAAAGGCGAGCCCTTTAACGGTTTTCTTGTTTGGTCATTTTTGGAAGGAACTCTTTCACAATTAAAATAGTTAATTTTAATCATTATGATTATTTTTATAACATGTTAAACAATTTTTTATACTTTATTACTGCATTTTGTATTAAGGGTGAACCCTTTAATTCATCGAAATGTATATGTTGATGAAAAGATATTTGCATCTTATACTTATTTTTTTCTATACATGCCTATAATTTTCGAGGGATATACTTTATTATTGTAAAGGCGAGCCCTTTAACGGTTTATTTGTTTGGTAATTTTCGGATGGAACTCTTAAACTCATTAAATATTCCGGTATTTAAAGCTTTAAAATTAAGCTGAAGGGATATACTTTTATTGTTAAGTTTTGTTATTATCATGACAAGGGATACACTTTATTATAACATTTTATAATAAGGGCGAGCCCTTAAAATCATCGAAATATATAAATGAATATTTCGATAACAATAATTTATTACATCTAATGATTTATATTTTATTCTATATATATTTTTCAAGGGATATACTTTATATTTGTAAAGGCGAGCCCTTTAACAATTTACATTTTTTGTCATTTTCGAAAAGAACATTTTTAATTTTAACACTTTGATTTAAAATTAATTTCAAGGGATAAACTTTATTTTCTAGAGGCGAGCCCTTTCAAAACTTAATCAAACTAATTATTTGGTCTTTATAAATGTTTTGAAAATATTGTTGTACATAATCTCTACTAATAAATTTGGAATACTGAACCTAGTTAGTTTCTTTTAATTGAGTGTATAATAAAATAAACAGTTTAAAAAAAAACGTTTTATTAAATTTGTAAAACAGTATTTGACTTGAATTGGATACGCATTTAAGTCTTAAGTTAAAGCTCACAATGTATCAATTGAAATCCCAGAATATGTTTTTGGCAACGCCTGATAGGGTTTCGTCAAAACTCCTAAGGAAGTTATGATCACCAAAGTGCATTGTCATAGCATGTTACGATCCAGTAATATTACACAGTTAAGCCGAGTTTTCAGCAGTCATTTTTGTACGGATTATTTATCAAAAATAATCAACTGGATATCAGCGAAAACTCATACGAACCGTTACAGTCAATAGAAACTGTGCATATTAGCAGAATTGTCCTGTTCATTGATGCTTCGTAGCATTTTGCCTTTGACAGTTTTGTCATCTTGTGTTGAAAAAGCTCAAGAGCTATTCTGGATATTTTGATGAATATTTTCTTAATGGCAAAAATTGTTTAAAATGTTCTCTTCTTGATGAAAATATTTAAAGGGTTGACAATATGCAAGAAAAATAACTATGTTTGTTTACCTTTTAATTTATCTCTCTTTAAAATAGTTAAGGTGTTGCTGCCAAATATAACGGTATGGTTTTTACGTTTTTTAAGTTAGGGAAATGACAGAAAGGAAGCACAAAACTCAAAGCTGCATTGATATCCCCCGTCCGAAAATTCTATTCAGGACAAACATTTGTTGTGAAATTGATTTATACATTACTAGCCATCTTTGTCATCATACAAATCACTTTGGAAGGATTTTGACTGGATGCTGCTTAGTGGATGTCACCTATTTACGTGTTTTGACGTTATTTGGCCAAAGGTGAGTCACAGAGACACTTAAATGTAAATTCCATGTCACATCAATCACTTAAGAAATAAAATATTAAATAATGGTAACCAAAGGTTATGGGAAATTGTGGAGACCCAAAATTGCCTATGGTGGAGTAGGAGACCCCCTATTTTTATTTTTTTTTAGGTTTTTGTCCCCTTGAATAGTAAATTCAGGTCCAGTCCATGATAGTAATTTGTTCATTACTCAATGATGTACTTGACGCTCACCTAGGGGTTACGGTCCCTCGCTTTTTGGACCAAACATGGGTTTTTTTTTTTGAATTTTAAAAAGGATCAAATTACTTTCTCTAGTGGTCAAATGTCTAGTTACTCGTAAAGAAAAAACATGCAAGACTTGTTTGCCTACAGTTTTGGATGTTGCATCGAAAAACCGGGGGGCCTTTGCAAGGTTTCAATTGCATACCCCGGGCGTTACAAAATACCCTCTCTCTTAGTTTACACATATAAGTATAATATCTTTAACATTTGTTTTTCGATACCTTCAGTGCCCTGGAAAAAATATTTTAAATACACGCAAATCGTTCAAGTCTGCTAAACAAGAAGGCGCGAAAAGCCAAAACACTAAACATGTATTTTCTATAGTTGCAAAGGGAACAACACATAGTTTTAACAGTTTCTCGGCAAACAATTTTTATCACACACCTAAAATAAATGCATTTTATATTATAATAAAGTCATCAAGCGAAGGGCGACATTCAATGAACGCTTCCTGTTACAAAGCCATCAACAAAGCGCCAAGCACCAATCAAAAACAGGAGAATGCACACTTTGTAAAGATGTATTAAACCTTACCCTAGGCCCAAACATGTTTCTGTTATATCAAACAGTCTAAATGAAATGAATTTCCGCTAAGTAAACTTCTGAAAGTTGTTATAAATTTCAATTCATATGATATTGATATTGTTAACTGAAAGTTGTAATAAATTTCAACTTATATGGTATTGACAATGTTAATAGCTCTACACATATTTTTCTGTGAATTGGTCTACAATAGGCAAGTTTTTCAGAAGTATTTATAAATATGTATGAAACACTAAAGAAAAGTATCATTTGAATATTCCTATAAACTATTGCCTGATAGCAAAAAATAATGTTGATACTGTTCTTAGTGTTTTTATATTGACATTTTTAATGATGGATAATGATATTTTGTTCCAGAGCAATTTATTATCTGCTATATAAATATATGTAGTATTGGATCATGCATCTCATACATGCCAACAACATCCACGTATAATTAGTTCATGGTTTGTCGTTATATGTGATAATGATTATTATCAACAACATTATTATTGTATTACAGACTTCCCATTCTTGGGTATAAGAATGTTGTTTCAGTTAGATTAACCTGGCCGGAAATGTCATCTCTCATGGAAGGTGCCAGATGAGTTGCTTGCTATACAATGACGTACATTTAGCACATTTTATAAATATACCGCGTTAATTCGTCATTTTTAAGAATGAAACTTAATGCTTAGGATAGCGTCATTCGCCGTTATATTAATTCATACGCTGTTTTAAGAAAAAAGTTACAGATGAAATGAAATAAATTTCCATTAAAAAATGTTTTATATCAGATCAATAATCATGTCTAGTTTATGCTGATTAATTGGTTTAAACACGGATTTATAAATCCGTGGTTTAAAGGAGGACTGTAAATTGTTAATCCACCATTTAATACACTCCTTGTTTCCGTCAGATATATATATATGACTGAAAAATTCCCTTTATTAGATACCGCGAACACTCTAGTGAGGCTAGTAGATATGCGTTCGTGGAAAATTTTAGTCTTGCTTATGTTTATCTATTTTGGTTTTAGCAACATTTCACTGCTTTCATATTCTACAAAAATAGTTTTTATTCTGATGAAGAACATGTCACCGAGTTTTAAGGAATTAAATTAACATTTTCTTTAGTAAAAGTACCATGGTTGAGTATCATATTCTTTTTATTTTTATCTTTTTTGTTTATTTAATAAATAAGTTGTCAATGAGCCAGGCTATTTACTAATGACGAGATCCAAATTTGAACAGGCAACCAGGGGTATGACTAAAATAGCAACGGATATATTTTTTGGTGCAACAGTCACAACGGACATTGTTTTGCAAAAAACAAACCCAAAAAACAACGTATGCTTTATTCATGATAATAATTATCATTTAAGTAATAAAAAAAGTTAAAACTCGTGAAAAGTTAGTTTGTTTCAAAATGTATCACAACTATTTACAATAGTTGTTTTTAAGGACTCTATGCTGGCAAAATGGCCGCGATATTGATATATTCTTGGTACTACGAAGATAATTTTCTATAAAGGGAACAATGTTTGGTTATAAATAACAATTATCAAAGTATACTAAATTACATTATTTAAATGTAGTATCAATATAAAAGTCTGTTGTAAATTTAAATAGAAAAAACCATTTTGATGTTTTTGAAGGCTAAACATTTCTGCAAAATGGACTTATTCGGATTCCGGCGCAGCGGAGATAATTCTGTATAAAGAACACAATCAATGTTTATAAATCACAATTATCCAACTAAAAGATCTATATATTGAATATAATGACATAACGGAAGTATTAATATCGTGGAGTCATAAAGTTATGTCTCCCCTACACGTAGAAAAATGACCTTCACATAGAATAGCGACCGCTGTAGAATAAAGACACCCCAACCTAAACTTTAGAAAGCCCTTACAGGACACTCTCAAAGAAACACTGTCAAAATAATTATCCTCAGATGAGAAATAAGGTAATGCCAGTTGTCTTTGCGTGTGTCCGTGCATCCGTGCAACAATTTGACCAAATCTTTTCCCTACTATTGTACAGACTTGTTTCAAACTCTCGGGGATAGCTATTATAACCGAAAGCTATTATGCTAAAGGAAAATATAGATAGATTTGATGTATACATAAAGAGTTATAGAATTGTCTACAAATGTCTGCACACGTAAATCCTATTGGTCAGAAATATAAAGGACATTAAAGAAAGTCCTTTTCCTCAATCGTCTTTTTACAATCCAGAAAATGATATACTTTAAATGCGACCATAAGCCACTTTTTTAAAAAAAATCTCGGACCAGTTCAGCGTTTCCAGTTTGAAAATGCTACATTACACTGCACAAATGGTATACATATAAAGCTTATATACCCTCTTAATGAGGATGAAGGGAAAAACTTCGAAATATCAACAACAACGTTAACATCAACTGAAGGCAGTTTAGCTGCATATTAAAAAGATGCGTTATATTACCGCAATTCGAAGAACAGTGTATTAAGGTATTTTGCCAGACCGACGTTTAATAATTGAAAAAATAAAAATTATATATATAATATATTACACTGATAACATTTATAAACAGAGAGTACTTACCTACTTTTTGTGTGACTCAGATATTTTTTAATAGCAAATGGCTTTCTGTACATGTTATGACACATTGAAGTATCTTGAGCAAAAAGGCTTGTCAGTATTTTATAGAAGGGGGTAACTATTTTCTATAAAATAATGACCGGGTTCATTATTCTATGGGGGTCACTTTACAGCGTTACACCGGCTAAATGGCCATATGCGACAAATTCAACATTAAATAACGTCAAGTTTCATTCGAGTATGTAAAATATTGATACTTTATAAAAATACGAAAGGGTGAAACAAGACTTTTAGAAAAAAATCTTGCATGTCATCAGGTGTCTTTTAACTTGCCCAGACAGGACACCGTTATCCCATTAAAAATTTTGAGGTGCATTACATTACTGTTTTAATTCACTTACATTTGATATTTGTGTAGTTTTCGTTTTTGGCTCTGTTTCACTTTCCGGGTTTCCATGCATTGATTCGCGTGAGGATATTGTTTCATGGCCATTTTCCTATAACAAATCCCGATTATGGGCACTGGTTGTCTTATACTATTGGTGGGGTTTCGTTTACACAAAAAGTTAACGGGATATGTTTTTCTACGTGTGAATATCTCTTTATCTTTTGTTTTGATATGTTGTTTATTCATTGAAAGTACATAAACATATTTAAAATTGACAATGCTAAACATTTTTGCTACATTTTTGTCATGGTTCACTGGTAGGCGTTTTCTTAATTATGGATACCCGTTTGTTCCGTTATAAACCTGTTTACGCCGTTAGTTAGGAAAGTTGTCGATTAATAAAGCAGTACATGATTTAAATCAATTCAAGGTTGAAAGAAACATGTGAATTGTTGATACAGATTATAAGCAATATTTCTGATATAAAGCTACAAGTTAATTTTCACATTTAGTGAAAGAAAATAAAGATAAACATTTTTGTGTGTGTGAGCTGCATAGAACATACACTTATTTTGATGTATAATTTTTAAGTAATATTATATGTTTAACTATTGATCATTTCATTTTTAACTCAGTTAATTTAAAGTTAACTTAACTAAGACTTCCTCCATTGTGTTGTTTTATTAATAGGTATAGCATTATAGCGCAATTTATTGTATTCTTATAAATAAAAAATTGGTGAATTATGCGTATTTTCATTTTTCATATTTATACTGTACAAATTTATTTTTCTTACTATTTTTCGTGCCTAGAAAGTGACAATATTACCTTTTGTATTTGAGCCGCGTCACGACAAAACCAACATAATGGGTTTGCGACCAGCATGGATCCATGCTGGTCGCAAACCCATTATGTTGGTTTTGTCGTGATGCGGCTCATTTTATGTCATACCAAACTAATAACGCAGTAAACATAATTTGAACATACGATTAGGAGTAAATCGATCCGTTTTAAAAATAGATATCGATTATAAAATAATGTAAACTCTATAAATTGACAGTTGTACATATTGTATAACATGATGGGGAATATGTATTTTTCAAGCATTGTTAGCCGTTGATGAGGAATTATGTACAAATGTACGAATGCCTAGAGATAGTGATAATAGAGATGGAAATGCACTGTATATATTACAAGGTAACTTAATTTCAAATTCCAGTTCTTTTACCTATCATTTTAGTGTATATAACGTTGAGAGGCGCATATCCAAGATGGCAGATTTTTTTTCTGTGCGGCAATGTTCTGATGAAATTATATGTCGTAAATTTTGGCAAACATATCGGGAGAAGTATAAGATGTTCATCTGAAATATATGTACAATATCTTATATATGAATCAGCAAAATATTACCTTAAAAATGGTATAAGTTTATTATTTAGATATGAAAAAGATATAACAAAATTAGCAACACCAATAACCCAATGATAAATGAACAAATGTCACGTGATTATCCACTCTGTAATCATGTGGTACGGAATAGAATTATTATCTTGATTACGTACAGTAAATATAACCTCCTTCCTAAAGTTATTTATATATACCCATATAATTATATAAACATGCATCTATAATTTCACAAATGATTTTGTTTCATGAATAAAAAATTACATACACATTGACAATATTCTTTGCAGGCCTTGTTGTATATGTAGTTTATACTGGTAAACGTAGGCATTCCAAACCTTTTTTTCCAAGCTGTCACATTTTCTAACCTAATGATCAGCTGGATTTATCTTTTTCATCATGCACAAGAATATATAATAACAATGATCCTTCAAGTTTCCATCTTCTACTCTAAATGAAAATGCTTTCAGTGACATATTTGGCCTATATGTGAGTAACAGAATGTTTCCAAAGTTGTTTTTAATCATGAGCCTAGGGTCAAAATAATTTAATGTACAAGGGACAATGAAACAACAGCCCGGTCTGAGGGTCTTCTACTTTAAATGAAAAAGGCTAAAATGAGATATTTGTCCTGAACGTTTTAAATCATTGCCATAGGGTCAATATTTGTCCTAACTCGGGGGTCATTTATTTCTGTATATATATATGCAAAAAGAAAGTCAATTGTTATGAAAATCACTGTTTGCTAAGGAAGTTAATGGTTGCGTAATCAGTTAATTCTCAAAGCAGCCACTGACTTCATTAAAAAACGAGAAATTCCATGGCAACCATAAGCTTTCCTTAACGAACAGTGCTATTCATAGCAACAATATTGACTTTCTAAAGCAAACTTTTACTTTCTTTCGCACACAGTGATATCCATAGATATTCAGTTGCTTGTTAAAGCAACCAATGCCTTCCATACAAACCATCGACTTTCTTTAGCAGTCAATGACTTTAATAGCAACTTTTGACTTTCCACAACTATAGCAGCCATTGACTTTCTTATGCAACCAGTGAACTCCAAAGTAATCCTTGACTCTCCACAGTAACCAGTGACTTCCAAAACCATTTATTTCCTTAGCTACCATTGATCCTCATATCAACGCTTGACTTACCAATCCAACTGATAACTTCCATATTAACAATTGACTTTCTATAGAAACAAGTGAATTCCTCACCAACATTTTATTTTCTATAGTTATCATTTACCTTTTAACGTGTGCACGAAATCAGATGCAGATTTGAACGTTAATATCAGTTAACCAGTGATCCCCTTAATGTTAGTTATGCCTTACTATTTTAAAAATATTTTGGTTGATATTGTTAAATATAAAATATTTTATCGTGTTGCTTTGATTTAATAAGGTCTTGAATATTTGTGATTAGATTTAGAAAATGTCTAGCCATTAAATATCTATACAAATTATGCTATTAAACTTATTACTTTCTAAAAATGTTCTGTGTGTGACACATAAATAATGTAAAAACAAAGAATAGATAGAAAGAAAAATGAAGACATAAGTGGATTTTAACCGACAGCCATCTGTTTCAGATGACATTAATTCAAGTGTATCAAAATACTCTTCAAAGTTATGAAAATGCATTAAGGGGGTTATACAAATGTTGTACATAGAATAAAGGGAAATAACCTTAACACTTTTGTTATGGATGAATTATCATTATTATTGATTGCTTTGTATGTGTTAGCTATAATTATCTATCTATAGATCTATCAAAACATTTGTTCAGGTGGAAATTAAAGTTATATTTTAGCATAGGCTATGGATATACGATGATGCTATTAATATTTGCACATCCCATATATAGTTTCAGTTGATCTACTCTCTACAATTAGAACAAATCCCAAAAACCGTGTCTACAACTTCCTAAAAAATGGCAAATTTTCCTCTCCATTCTCCAGCAATTTTTGGAATGAAAATGTCTCAATCTAGCTAATATGTGACAACACTATATAACATCATAACCTAAAAGAGATCTCACATTTTATGTTTTTCTGTCCCATTCAATATCAATAACATTAAACTATCAAAAGATTGCTAATGATATGTGAAATTGTTTGCTAAATGTAAAACAGACAGTTCAGTCCTGAAAGGTCCGATTGTCATTAGAAATTTCATCGAGCTGTTTTGTTCAAATTTGAAATATTTTTCTCTCTATATCAGAGCAAACATGATTTTTTTAAAGAAACTTTTTCTGTAAAATAAGAATTGCGTGTATGCATGTATTTTCTAGCATAGAAACACAATATGTAAAATGTAAGATCCATATCATACAATGCCGTATTCATCCTCCATCTTGTACGTATACACCACACAGAATGTTTGCGCAAGACACCATTACACACCGCGGTTTTTAATTAAGTATATAACTATGCATTTTTAACTGGGAACAAAACAAAATGTACACAAACTAAATGCATTTATTAAAAAAAATCTAATTGAAAGACAAAAAACGGGTATTGTTTACAATAAACCTAACTTTTCTTTGCTTTTACAATGGGAGATGAGATTAAATTACATTTTACAAAGAACATGTATTCGTTCGGTCTGTTCCATTTGTAAAATTGAATGCTCTATGTTATGTTTAATTGTTTAATCTTTTTACGTCAAATAGAATACGCTGTAATAAAAACAATCATTAACGACTGTCAGATACAAACTGTTGGCAGAGTCTGTTAAAATACTGTTTAATAGTTGTCTTGATATAGGAGTACGTCTGTATATGAAACGATATTGAACACAAAAGAAAGAATAGATGCAATAATTGTATTCTTGTGCAAATAGTATGCCAGTTTGTTTACAAACACAACAAAAGTCTGTATCAGAATATCTTGATTATTGAGCGTTATTTTCTTTGTCTAGATGTTTAGTCTAACGCATAATTACCTATTTTGTTAAAATTGACATTTTTGATAATGGCAATAATAACGTTTTGATAATCATGCGTGGAAGCAAGTGAATAAAACTATATTTGTTTACTAAAATTATCTCGCAATGCATATGCAATATATTGAAAAAACACTGTTATATAGTGTTCAGTCAAATATAAATAGATATTTCAATCGTCTGCACAAACACTACAATGATCTTTAATGACATACGGCAAAGTGTTAATGCACAAATAAACAAATGTGTGCAAAAAATGGCAAATTCACGGTGTACACTCCAGTGTCCGCTATAATTTTCGCTTGCGAGTGCGTTATACACGACAATCCGCGGATTTCGATTGAGTAATCCGTAAAGATATTATATTATTTTACTCGTTCAGTGCAAAAACAGTTTTAGCAGCATTTAACAACTTTACATGTATACGTTAGTTTTATAAGCATAGATGGTAGGGTCTACTAGCAGGACTTTATTAAGAAGGGGTTTGATTTTTTTGAGTTGACATTAACTATTCAAAGTATTATTTCAATATTCCGACTTTTTTTTACAAGTGTCTATATTGCTTAAATTAATATTCTTTATTCAATTCTACTACTGTAGATACTTATTTGATACTCATTATTTTCAAATAAGATACGAAAAAACATATAAACAAACGAAAGCAAACGAATTAAATCGACGAACGAATGGGCAAGGGAATGAGTGGATATTTGTATTTCTTGAACAAAAGAATACAGCAACGAAACTTGAAAGTTAGTGGGAGGGGAGGGGAGGGGGTTGATAAATGTCATTTAGATGTTGCCATGTTAATCAGACACCATCGCAAGGAAAAAAATTATTCAAATTAAGCAAGCAAGTTGAATTATAACTCAAACTACAATGATATGAATAATATAAACATTCTATTAACAATTATTTTACTACTATATTTTGTAAGCACTCTCCGTTGCCATTGATGTGCGAACGCCCTTGTTCAGCCAGAATGCGAACATGCGACTATGCATTTAAGCGGAAAAGCGAAAACAGTATGTTTAAGTTAGTGCATCTGCTTGCATTTTTATTCGAGTCCAAAAAAAAAAAAAAACATACGACAGATGTAATCCAAAAATCAAATTTATTTGGTGAGAAAAAATGACATGGTGTTAATATGACGTCTGAAAACCAGCGATCTAAACCTTTGTCTTTCATATTTACAATAACCTTTCAGAATATCAGAAGCTAAAAACAGTTTATAATCATTGTACAATTGTTATTATATGGGAGTTTCAATCTGAAAAGTCTATTTCACAATAAGTTCAAATGTATTTTTAGTATAATAAGACTGTTATAGTTTGTTATCCCCTGAAAATGGTATCCTCGTGGGGATATTGTTTGGCATTGTCCATCCGTCTGTCCTTATTTCCGTCTGTCCGTATTCGTTTTCGCAATAGTTTTTGGCAACTACTGACTGGATTTAATTGAAATTTTGGTGAAACATTCGATATTATCAGGAGATGCGTATGTCATTTGCCTGTCCTGGTCGAACGATTCAATATTTAGTTATGGTCCCTGATTAGTTATGCAGTATGAAAACACGATAATCTTTGTTTCTGAGCTATTTCTTAGGACTCGTTAACTGGATTTCAACAACATTTTATAAAAAAAAAACCCATCAATACCAAAAGGAGATGCGTTAGTTATCATTGGCGTGTCCTGGTTGGAAAATTCAATGAAGTTAAGATCACTGATTGATTAGTTATGACGTATGTAACCAGAATAACATTCGTTTCCGCCCTATTTCTAATTTTTTGATTGCCTGCTTTCAATAAAACTTTATTGGAACCATGAATACTAAGAGGGATATGCGCATGTCATTGTTATGTCCCGGTCAGACAAGTTGTAACAAACAGGTCTATTTATTGGTCTATTTATTGTTTTTCTTTCTTGAATTTTGCTACATTTGCTGTAATTATTTGCTATCAATAAACGGATTGTATTTGAATTGTTATTAAAATTGGCTATTACTTTGTCATTTAATTGTAGATTTCATCCACACTTGCTTATAAAACAGACATGTTGAATACTTCAAATATGACTTTGACTTTTAATTGACATTGACTTCCAAGGTCAAATAATTTTCTTATTTGCTTTAAATTAAATAACCTTGTTATGTTCTGATGGATTTGATCCATAGTTGCACAAAAACATTAATATCTTACAATAACCATTGCCAAATAATGGTGAGTGTATATCAAAATTATGGTCATTACTTGGATAAAAATAAGGTGAGCATAATTATACATGTTTTATTGCACTTGAATCATGTCGTTGTAATTGTCAGTTAAACACTTAAACTAAATGACGTTTCACAATTTTCTGTTAGAACTACTTTATTACGAATTTTTATTTTGTTTTTTTTGTTTAGCTCGACTATTCAAAAAAGGGGAGCTATTGTACTCTCTCCCGGTGGCAGTGCCGGATAAGCTTTTGCATTCAAGATGGCATCACCAAAAATTCTAAAGCGAATTAAGGGAATAGGATGATACCTCGCCCACTTCCTTTAGAGCATGATTAAATGCTATAACTCAAACGTGAATAATTTGACGTATATTATGGTCCTTTTTAAACTTACAAGTTCTTGAGAATATATTGTTTGTAACATCAATCATAAAAAATACTGAAGGCTTCACTTGAAACATAAGAAAAGTCTTTTGAGTAATTATTTGAGGTCACTTTCCGAGGCTCATAACTCTGCAACTGATTTTTAACGACATAATGACACTTTTTTGACTTTCTTAATCCATGTTTTGCATGCAACATCGGTCTTAAAAAACTACTGAACGTATTCACAAAAAACTTTTTCTTCTATTTTGCGTCCTTTATCTAAGGTCTATGACTCTTAAATGGATTTTGATTAAATCATTGCCCTTCTTGACTTAGAAAATGTTAAAATTATTAAAAATCCATACCAAATCCGGGTTTTTTTAGTGACCTCTGGTAATGATCGCAACGACATGTATTAAATATCCTTTAACTCATTTTTTTATGGTTTAACATAATAAATATAATGCTCAAATATAGATTTATCAATACTGTAATTTCCAAAAAGCAGTATTTGTAAAGATATAACTGAATTAACATTTCATGTTAATAAAGAGAGAGAATAAGAAATTTATTTTCTATAAAGTCTAAGTCAAAGTTTTCAATAAAAATGAATGCATATATTTTAATGATTACATATAATGTGACAAACATTTGCAGTACATATTTAACATATTATTTGATATCTGAAAAATGTTTTAGAAGCATAATTATATACATATATAAAGTCACTAAGTTTGATTATAACATCAGATATACGTACAGGATCTTTAAGTTTCAACACGCAGTCACAACTTTAACCCACAGTTATATATACATGTAAAAAAAACTAATTTTAGAAAAGAACAAATATATCTAAATTTATTGCATTAATGAATTCATTATGTTTTGCACGTTGCGTTTAATAGGGGACATCTAGATTTATTCTAAGAAGAATGCATTATAGATAAAAAAAATACAAACTTTATATCTGAACATTTGGCAATTAAAATTCTCTTCTATCAATGTATCTGAGGTGAGCACGAATTTTCTAGTAACTAGTTAGTGAGAATATGCTCTCTTTCATGTATTTTAGACAAAAACCTGTCTCTAAAACAGCGCAACCATGGTGAAAGAAGACGAAAACTTCTTAAGAGCTTCCTTATTGCTGCTCAAAGGGGGTACATTGGTGTCAAAAGAAACACTGAAGATAGAAGTGAATAAGTCTGGCAAAATCATTGACGATCTTCTTAAACCGTTCAAAAAGAAACTCTACCATAAAACTGTGAAAAGGCAAAGAGAAAAGTTGTTTCCTCAAAGTGGCGATAGAACTAATATTGAAGGATGGGACATAGCCATGCTTATCACTGTTCTACTTACAGTCTTCAAAAACTCACTTGATGAGGACCAGAAAGATCATTTAAAGACAATAAAGACCATAAGAGATGAAGTTTATGCTCATAACCCATCCTCAGCGCTAAGTAACGATGATTACGATGATATACGCGGGCAGTTAGAGAAAGCTTATATGTTTTTGTCACATTCGATAGACGATAACAAGAAAGATAAATGTAAAGACATTATACAGAAATGCACAGTAGATCCGATCAATCCAGAAGAACTAACGAAACAGTTAGAAAACCAAGAGGACCTTTTCCAAGTATTGATTGACATGATGAAAGGACATGATAACAAATTCGAAGAGAATAAACGACTTCTCAAGGGTAGCACCCTTTTCTAATGCTTTATTTCGATTTTCGTTTTAAATTTCAACTTCAACCCCAACGTTATTATTATTATTATTATTACAAAAATAATAATAAAATAAATAAAACAAATACACAATATTTTTATCATATCATTTATAATTTAATTGAATGTTTTTTTAAGTATGAAATAAGTAATAACTTTTAATGAGACATATGTCAGTTATTTTGATGAGTCTTTTGTAATTATCATATAAAAAGGACATTGCCCTTTGAAAATAAAGAAATTTTATATAATGTCATATGCCGTTATTATTTCAGAAATATTGGCTAGTATAACTAGTATGGGAAAGACGGAAGATAGAAGTACAAAAATCATAAAAGGTATGAGAAGATAATGATATCATAATACCGTAATACGTTGCAACTTGCACATTTGGAATAAAACGCTAAAATAACAATATTCGTAAATAGATATACATGTATCTGGTCGTCCATATCTGTCTTGACAGACCTGTTTCTATTCTTAATTCTGTTTGGAAGGGAAGTTAAGAACAATCAGAATTGAATATTGATACTACGATTGTTTATTCGCATGTCGTTTTATCTCATAGTGTTTGATGACACAAAAAGGGTGACACTTCTCAAAATCGTTTAAAGATATGTATATATTAAAAAAATATCGTGAGAGAGCATTCTTGAACTACACGTATTTATACAAATGTTTTCTACATGATGTAAGTACTGTATGCGTAATGTTCATACATAATGTTTTCAGTGATAGATACAGAGTTAACTTTAAGTGGAGCTATAAATGAAAAAGACGGCATAGATTTAGCTGAGTCTATAGTCACAACAGTTTACAATAAAGCAGTAAAAAAGGCAGGAGGAGATACAGATGATTATCCAAAGATTCGAAAAGTTGTTGAAAAGATGCTTGAAGACATTGGTAACTTTCCTGACGTGGAAGTCCTTCCAGCTGAGCATAAATGCATCATATTGAAGTTCAAATGTAGTTCTTATGCCGCTTTACACAGTATCCTGATCTATTTGGACAGCGGTGCCTTTAGGTGTATCCTCACGGAGCTTGCCGTCTCTCTAAATACAATTGAACAAATAAAGAGCGAATCAATTACAATTGGTGCGGATTTGACTTTAGAATGCTTGAAAGACATCTTAGATACACTATGTAAGTCTGTTCTAAGTTCTGTAAGTTGAATGTTTATTTACTGTTTGACTAAAACTATTTTTTAATTTATTGATTGCACTTTTACCTAATCCCCCGTCGAAAAAATCGGCGGGGGGATACTAAAATATACTGGCCCTTTGGGCCAACATCCAATGCTGTATAAGCTTAATTACGTGACTTTAGAATGCTTGAAACACTACGTATGTCTATACGGTATAATGTTTATTGACTGTTTTACTTCATTTTTTTTTACTTATACGTTGTACTTTTACTGAATCCCCCGGCAAAATTAAAAATATCAAAATTATTTATTCATCAGTTATCTGGTGATCAAAAATGTGTTTAGATATTTTATGTAAAGAAAATAATTAATATCGGGACCACATTACAAAAAAGCGAAAACTGACTTAGAAGAAAAAAACAAAATACCAGCCAAAAGGCGGAAACGTAAACAAAGATAATAATTGGATAAGGAAAACGGACCAACCTATCGGTAATACACTCACAATCAAATAATACCCCTGGCCTCAATCACAGTTATTGTCTACCACGCACTCTCCTCAAATAAATATTCGTACAAGCCCCTACCCAATTATTGGACAAATGTACATATGTAACTCATTCAACAATCGCCTATCCCGATATGCTTCATTAAATCAGTTCAGTGTGTATCTACTTGATCTTTGTAAAGCAATCACTTAGCAAATAGCGAACGATCGCGATCGTGTTAACTTTACATATCTCACGCATAATTTTTGAGGGTGAGGTAATTTAGTATAGTTTCAAATACTACATTGTATTGATAATATAAAACACATATTGTATTATAACAAGTCGTTACTATACACATATTAGCTGTAATAAAAAGTAGACTTATTTTTGAGATAGTGTACGTGTATCTGAATTCGCGGAAGGTCCATTTTGGGGTTCTATACAAATGTTTGCACTATTTTGATTTCGCGGGTATGACTTCCGAAAATCATAAATGCGCGTAGACCGCTCAGGTTAAAAACAATAAGGGAAATTACTCTTACAGGAATTTGGAATGGTGTAAAATACGGACGAATGCAGACGATGTTACTATCAAAATAAAGTTATTTTCAATACCTGGTGTCCATTATTACGCTATTGCATATACCAAAAAACCTGTCTGGCGGACAGATTATGGCAAACAAAAGAATGCCCGTTAACGTTCATGATTTTGTCACAGTGTTACAAAGTTTTACAATCAGTTTGCTTGCGTATTATTGTTTGACTGATACGATTATCGGATTTCTTGAATGTGTACATAGATGTTTGTACAGCACCATTGCATCAAGCTAATTGTTTCATAGTTTGCGTCATAAACGTCTTGACATCTAATCTGATCAGGTTGTTTTTTAAAAACAGACAATATAAACAACAAAAACATAAACGATTTTATCAATGAAAAACTTGGAAAACAAAACACAATTACACAGTAAACATTTTAATAAAGCCGTATGTATTGAAAGCATATAACACATTGATGTACATTGTTCTATAGAAGCCCGAAAATATGACTAATAAGCAATTATTGGTTTAGACATTTTCGCGCTAAACATGAACTCGCGGATCGAATGTCAAGGTGAAGATTGCGTAAATTTGAGGCCCGCGAATATTTCTACACATACAGTATGTATATCCAAGGATTGTACTCCCTTGAAAGTGATTTACGTTCGGAAATTAATGGAAAAAATAGTGTTGATCATCTCACTTCTTTTTTTTTTTACTTCGTTTTCGTGTGAGCATGAGGATAAGCATTGCAAGAAGGCTTAGTCTGTAGAAAGTGAAGTATATTTTAGCAATAATAACAAAAAAAAAAAAGAAATTGTTTAATTATTTATGGTAACACATTTCGGATGTGTATATTGATCTGGTTTCCAAATATAATTATGCCCACACACTTCAAAGAAGAGGGGGTATATTGTTTTGCTAATGTCGGTATGTCGGTCTGTTTGTCTGTCGGTCTGTCCGTCGGTAGACCACATGGTTTCCACGGATTATCTTGAAAACTGTTCATCACAAAATCTTCATATTTCACATAATGATTGGTTATAACTAGTAGATGACCCCTATTGATTTTTGTGTCACTAGGTCAAAGCTCAAGGTCAGCGGGCCTTAAACGTCAAAATGGTTTTCCGAGAGCTATAATAGATCATGGTAATCCTCTCTTTTAACAAAAGCAAAATGTTCATATAATACATGGCTTATTATAATTTCGGGGTCATTGGGTCAAAGGTCAAGGTCACAGGGGCCTTAAATGTCAGAATGGTTTCCGGTCATTATCTTGGTTACAATTCATCGCAAAGTCTTGATATTTCAAATCTTGATTGGTCATAACTAGTAGATGACCCCTATTGATTTTTTGATCACTAGGTCAAAGGCCAAGGTAACAGGGGCTTGAATTAAAATATGATGTCTGCTTATTAACTTGATTACTATTTATCACAAAGTTGTCAAATTTCACATAGTGATTGGTCATACCTAGCAGATGACCCCTACAATAGTTACAATTTATCACAAAGTCTTGATATTTCACATATTGATTGGTCATAACTTGTGAATGACCCCTATTGATATTGGGGTCACTAGGTTTCAAAGGTCAAGGTCACAAGGGCTCTTGAATGGTTATATGATTTCTGCTTATTATCTTGGTTACTATTTATTACAAAGTCTTCATATTTCACATATTGATTGGTGATAACTAGTAGATGACCCCAATTGATTTTAGGGCCACTATGTCAAAGGTCAATGTCACAGGGGCCTTAAATATCTGAATGGCTTCCGCTGATTATCTTGAAAAGAATTAATTACAAAGTCTACATATTTCACATATTGATAAGTCATAAGTAGTAGATGACCCCTATTGACTTTTGGGTCACTAGTGTAAAGGTCAAGGTCGCAGGGGCCTTAAATGTCAGAATGGTTTTCGCTCATTATCTTGGTTACGATTCATCACAAAGTCTTCACATTTGATATATTGATTGGTCATACTTTGAAGATGACCCCTATTGATTTTGGGGTCACCAGGCCAAAAGTCAAAGTCACAGGGTCTTTGAATGGTAGTGTGATTTCAGCTCATTATCTTGAAAGATAATTATCACAAAGTCTTCATATTTCACATAGTGATCGGTCATAACCAACAGATGACCCATATTGCTGTCACTAGATCAAAGGTCAAGGTCACAGGGGCCTTAACTGTCAGAATTGTTTCCGCTTATTATCTTAAAAACTTTTTATGACAAAGTCTTCATATTTCACACAACCATTGGTCATAACTAGTAAGTGAACTCTATTGATTTGGGGTCACTAGGTCAAAGGTCAAGGTCGCAGGGTTCTTGAATGTTAGTATGGTTTCCGCTCATTATTTTGAAAGCTATTTATCACAAAGTCTTCATATTTCTAATATTGATTGGTCAACTATTAGATGACCCATATTTATTTTGGGTCACTAGTTCAAAGGTCTAGGTCACAGGGGCCTTAAATGTCTTATTGTCCTGAAAACTATTTATCACAAAGTCTTCATTATTTTTTTTTCCACAATTGAATACTTCCATGTACCCAATTATGGCAAGTTTCTTTAACAAAATTACCAATAATGTGAGTCAAGGGCTAGAAAGTGTGGGTGGGGGGCATATGTGTAGTTCGACATTTCTTGTTTTTTTTAGTTTTCAGAAGATTACAAATATCACTTTAGAAAAAAAAACTTTCAATAACTCTCGGTTTATTGAAGGAGGAAATCACCAAGGAGTTAGTGGACAACACATTTTAATCAGTGATTTTAAAGATCATTTTTGCAATTAAATATCGAAGATTTTATCAATGATTTATGTGAGGGAATATATAAGAGTTGTGCATTAGAGCCGCTAGATAAATGTATGGAAATGAGGGAAGCATTTAAAATATCAAGAAGCTAGGATAAAACAAAACGTCTTCATTAGAAAATATCCTCTAACAATACTGTATCTGTCTCGCAGATAATAACCCCATTAAGTTTATTCTTTAAAAGAAGAAATTCACCCAATCATGGGCGACAGGGGGTTATTATTACCTTGTTTAAGAAGGGCAATAGTTCAGACAATTATTCATGGATCACACTTACTATCCGTTTTTCTAAATTGTAAACTCGTATTAAATGAAAGACTTAAGGCATGAGCTGCAGATAATAGTTTCTTGCGATTTGGTTTAAAAATTAATACAGCCTTTATCTGAATATTCAATGATAAAAATTGATCATATTAAGAAACTGTTCTGTTGGTAAGGTGGATTATAGGAAAGCGTATGACTTCATTGACAGGACAAGGTTATTTATCAACTTATACAATTTGTAAAGATGACAAGTTCCTGTCACAAATAAGGCCAATGCATAGTGAGGTGAAATTGTGAGTGAAACACCTAGGTACATTATCTAATGTTTTTAACAGCAAGACATTTAGTAGCAGGCATATGAAATAGTTTGGAAGTTATGATGCTTTGGTAAAATATGGCAAACCCCAATGTGACCGTATCACTGAAATTGTGACCTTTTCTAACAATGCATTTCAGTGAACGATATAGATTTATCATTGTCCTCTTGTTTGTTTACTTGTTTTTTTGCAAATTGTTTGTATTCAATATTTTTGTAGGTTATGTATATATCGCAGTTAGCATTTACAAAAAGTCAGAGTTACTGTGATTAAGATCATGTTCTTCCCTTGTGTTATTTGAGTAAATGAATTTGATGATTTGTACCAAATTTGCATATTTCCACTGCACTTTAGTCCTGGAAATTGCAGTTTGCTTTTGGGGTCACTAGGTTAATGTGTCATTTTCTTTTTATGTCAAAACGGATTCCAACCAGTAACTCAACAACAAAGGTAGATTGGCTTTGGCCAGTATATGACCCCTATTGATATAAGGGACAAGGGGTCAGTGGTAAAAGTCACATTTGACCTTGTATGTCTAAACGGTTGACGACAAATAACTCGATCACCAGTAGGCCATCAGCTCGTAAACTAAAGGTCTATTGGTTAAGGCCAGTGAATAGCCCATATTGAATTTGGGGTTAATGTTTCAAATGTCCACGTACCTAAAAACGATTCCCAACCAATTATTCAAAAACCCGTATGTAAAACAGTTTCCAATAAATAAGTTGGGCCATCCAACTTCGCAGGTGCATCGGTATTATTGAATTCGGGGTCAAGGGGTCAAAGGTCAAGGTAACATTGACCTTGTATGTTAAAAATGTTTCGGACCAAAATTTCAATAACCCATAGACTCTTGGTCAGACATACAATGTATGTAAACTGTTCCCGCCAATAAATGGACAATCCATGTGCACGTCATAGGTGCATTGGTCATGGCCAGGGAATGACCTCAACAGATTATGGGATCAATTGATTAAAGATCAAGCTGACATTCACCTTATATGTAAAACTACCAACAACCAACAGGCCATTTAACCCGCATTGGTATATTACTTTGGGCTTCGTCAGTACCCAATCCCTACTGCTTTTGGCTTAAGGGGTCGAAGGTCAAGGTCACATTGACCTTATATATAAAAACGCTATCCGACCAATGACCTGTTAACCTATGGGCCTTGGTCCTCCAGCTTCTGCATTAGTCTCTGTCAATAAATTACCTCTTCTATTGATTAGTAAGGCAAAATGAACAAAGGCCAAGTCACATTTATCTTGTATGTGAAAATGGTTTCCAACGAATTACTCGGTAACTCATGGATCACCCTAAGTCTTCATATGTGCATAGGGTTTGACCAGTGTCTGACCCCTATTTATTTTCAGGTCAAGAGTCAAAGTTTAAGGTCTCATTGACCTTGTATGTTAAACGGTTTCCAATCATTAACAACCGATATGCCCTCACACATCCGATGAGCATTGGTCTTGGCCAGTGATTGACTCCTTTTGACTTGTGTGTCCATCGGTCAAAGGTCAAGATACCAATTGACCTTGTTCTTTTTAATTTTTCCTGTAAATATCTCGATAACGCGCGTGTCCCCAAATTTTGCATGTGCATTGGTTACGGTTTCCGACCAATAATTTAGCAACTCATGGGCCTTTACACGTGCTTAAGTTTTTAGATGAAACCTTATTAATTATGGGATCAAGAGGTCAAAAGTTATGGTCACATTGACGTTGTATGCGAAAACAGTTTCCAACAAATAACTGGATACCGATGAGCCCTTAGCCACCAACCTTCACAGGTATATTGGTATTTGCCAGTAGATAAGCACAATTGATTTCTGGGTCAAGGTGTCAAAAATCGAAGACAAATTCAACTTGAATGTTGAATCCGTTTCCATCTTAAAAACGACACTTCATAGATGCATTTGTATTCGTAAGGAAATGAGCCGAAACAATTTTGGGATGAAAAGGTCAAATGTCAAGGTCACATTGCTGTTTAATGTTAAAACATGTTTCGGGAAAGTACCCGAACCAAAACCTTGACAACGCATAACATCTTAGCCCTCATACTTGATGAATGATACCTATTAATTTTGGTGCCAATGTGTCAAAGGGCAAGGTCCCCTTGACCATGTGTGTCAAAATGGTCCGAAAAAAAGCCCTCTGGGTCTTTGCTGCTCAAAGATTACTGTTGCATTTGTTTTTGGCAGTAGAAAATTCCTTTTGACCAATACCAAAACGGTTTCAAAGCAACATTGTATACAATTTTCGACATGTTGACTAAGGGGCGGGTCTTACATTTTTCACAAACATCTCATGTAGGTATGGAGTAAAATACTTTACCTGATATCAAAAACCCTGTTGTTAAATCTATATAAATTATCAAAAATGATCCCGATCGCCAATTCTTAAACATAAGTTTGCTAATAAGATTAGGCAATTTGTTTTATTTGTATCTCAAATTTTCTCCAAAATGTTTCAAGCATGAAGCAATTTTATTGACCAAATCCACATATTTCTTTCAAATGACAAGTTTCTTCTACATTTAAAATCTCTAGATATTTTGAAAAGTGCGTAGAAGTCAAATGCACTCTTTTTCTATGTAAGCTTATAAGTTGTGTATTTGTATTGTATCTCAAACTTATTGTATAATATTTCTAAAAAGTAATATATCTCGTTAAGTAAAATGCCAGAGTAATTTGGCGCATGTCTTCGGATGACGGAACTTCCACATCAGGTGAGATAGTTTGGCAAAAGAAATAAAGTGGAAAAGATAAAAAAACAATTTATTTTTTGACATCCATTATCATGGTAGGCGTATGAGTGTTGTCATGAATCTATGAATATAAATGACATCACATCAAATATGTGTTGCTTTACAATCTTAGCAGTAAATGTTTAAAGACAATGAAAATTATGCTACATGAATGGAATGGAATTTCTTAAAAGTCAAATAAATTAACGTTGAAGTACAATCATCACCATTAACTATTTTAGGCTCTGACGCATCAGATGAAAACGTTTATAAAAGAACGATTAGAATGCCTATAGAGGTTAAAACTACAGATGGAATGAAGCGGTTATGGTCAATGTTTGAAGATGGCGGGGCTACAAACAGATTAAATGAACTCTCAGAAGCCGTTTTTGATGAATTAAACACAAAAATTACAGTGACACCATCAATCGGATTGAGTGGGGTTCAAGATGCAATAAGACAATCAGGTACAATTCTTGATATTTTATGAAATGAACAAATGTTACTCATTGTGTCATAGACCTGACCAACATAAAACTCAGGCTGTCTGGGTAATGAGTTTACATTCTTAAGCTTGCTTATTTAGCTCACCTATGCTAGCTCATGGTGAGCGTTTATGATCGTTGAATGTTCTGCGTAAGTCGTTTATCATCGGTCACAATTTGTTTCGTAAACAATCTAGTGGTAATAATTTTTGCTTCATTTGTCACCATACTTAGTCAGGACTTTTTGTCCTATTAATAGCTCAGCAGAGTTTGAACATGGGTCATTTCGGATGAAAAATTAGGTCACAGTAGCCAATAAACATTTTTGGTAACACCTTTTTGTCTAAATATCTTCGAATGCGGTCAGAAAAAAGATTGTTTAGATGTTTGCTAGCTCTTGTTTACTATTTAGAAGAAAATTCAAGGATGCTAATTAATTGTTAGAAAAGTCGCTTTGATCGAATATGTGTCACTTGGGATCAAAACTAGGTAGCACTTACGAAATATAGAAAACCTTTTTTAAATTAATAGTCAAGAGGTAGTATTTTCAGCCCAAACATTTTCATCATAAGTTTCCTTGAAATTGTTCAGAAAAATTAATTGCATAATTTCTAGTTCAAGTTCGAATATAAGTCATCTGGGGTCGAAAATTATATCACTCAGCCAATTTTTTCCAAACCTTTATTTACATTCTTTGGGTAAGATTTACAAATAAAATATCAAGTAAATATGTCAGAATGGTTGAATGAATTTCTGTATCGGTAACAAATTATATTACAGTGTATGGTATTTGTTTCATAACTCATGCTGTAGAAGAAGATATGTTCAGTAAGGCAACTGGAAAGGCTATTTTTAAACTTTACAAAAGATAATTTTAAATCAGCATATTCAATTAGCGTTTGCGCTGCTGATACTGGTGCAAATTTTTAATATTTGCTATTTCACATAATTCAATTAGGTAAATTTTTATAATTGAAATAAAATAAGAATATATTAGTCATGAGTTTTATCCTATTAATTTGCTGAGTGGAGTTCAAACATGGGCCAGTGCTGATGAAAAACTAGGTTACGATAGGCAATAAACACATTTGGTAACACCCTATAGTCTGTCCCATTAAAAATGGAAATGAACTTTTGCCTGGTATGAATTAAAAAAACGACATTGAATAGAAAATAAAACTTTTTTGTAAACTAAAAAGAAGTCATCCTAAAGATTTTTCAGGATTTTACTCTAAAGTGACTACTTTTCTTGTGAAAGCAAATTTTTATTTCTCTATGGTAAATCTCTGTTGTTTATTTTCCGTAGCCATTGCCGAAGTACTCTTCATTTAACGATGAACGGGAGAAAGCACGTGTCATGTTTCTAAAATATACATGCGGTTCTCGGGGTCGTTTCATGATTATTTTAAATAGCTGGATCTACAAGATGTAACAGTTTAGTTGCAATGCATGATGGAAAACTTTAAAAAATGAAAAATAAGCAACAAGAACACCGATTCACATGGAGTAGATCTAGAAATTGCACTTACTTTTAAGCTGAATAGAATCCCTATGAACTTTATAAACGTCACGGCAAATTCGCATTCTGAAGATTCCTTCATTGCCAGTTTCTATCCAGTTCCGTAGATCCCACTTTTTTACTTAAAAAATCCTGAATGACATGAGTCATGACCCCTACACTTTTGATGATCCAGATTTTTTAAACTGACAATCCGTCTCATTATTAAAACATTGTTCAATTTATGGAGTTATCTGGGTTAGCAAATGAAAAATGTAAATGAAACACATCATAATTCAGCATGTTCCAAACATAGGTGTTCGGCGCGTTGATTGGTCACTATCCCCGGGCCAACCCCCCCCCCCTCACCCACTCTACAACCCTCCTACCTCTCAAAACCATGTAATCTGCAGTATTTTTCATTTTAAACATGTTTTAATATTTGGTATATGCTTTTAATTCAATTACCTGCATCTCCCACAAAAAATAAAAAAATGATATCTATATATTTAGTAAAGGTATGCAACTCGCCGCTCATTTTTCAGCACTCATTTTAATATGAACTCCATAACTCCAACATTTTTTCATCAATTTTCAATATCTTGGTACCAAATGGTAGGGAATTGATTACTTTTAAAGGAATTTAAGCTGTCATTACAATCATTTCAAGTTTTAAGAAGATATGTAATATCGAAGTCACCGCAAGTGTAACTCGACAGAGACCTGACCGCTGGGTTTTTGTCAAAATTACCCGACTAAACGGCAGTTTATTCGAAATAAATGAATATTTTTTTGTATTGCGCATATAAATATGATCAAATTATATTATTATTTGTAATAACTGTCCAAAAAGTCTGAAAAGTTGCTTCCATGATTTCTAGGTCAAAATCGAATATTGGCCACTTTAGATCAAAAACTAGATCTAACCAAATATGGAAAAATCTTGTTAACACTCAAAAGGGCATATTTTCAGCCAATATATCTTAGAGATTTTGCATAAAGATTGTTTAGATGTTTTCTAGCCCTTGTTCACTATTTAGTAGAAAGATTTTCAGATCAAATATCCTGAACTTTTTTTAGAAATGTTACTCCATTATTTCTAGATCAAGATCGAATGTTGACCACTTGGGATTAAAAACTAGGTCACATTAATCAATCATGTTAAAACATTGTTTACACTCAAGAGCCTAAATATCCAGAAAATTGTTCAGATTATTCCTAGCTGAAAATGGAAAATGGTTCATCATAGATCACACCGCCGAAATATGAAGAAAACCTTGTCAACACCCTTGATTTAAAATTTTCAGCCCAAATATCTGGGAAATGTGTAAGAAAGTTGTTGCAATGATATTTTAGCTCACGTTCGAACATGCGTCACCTAGGGTCAAACAAACCTAATATTGAAAACTATTCTTAACACCTAAGAGGCAATATTTCTGGTTAAGTTTCTTTGAAGTTGTTCAAAAAGGTTGATTGCATGATTTCTAGCTTAAGTTTGAATGAATATCATATTGGGTAAAAAACTACGTCACTCAGGCAATTTATTGAACAAATTTGTTGACTCTATTAAGGTAAGATTTTTAGACAAAATATCCTGGAAATATGTCAGAATGGTCGATGCAATGATTTCAAGCTTTTTTTGGTTATTTTAGATAATTATTTTGGGTAATAAACAGGGTCAGACATCCAAAACATGGAATAATATTCTTAAAACCCTAGAGATTACATTTACAGTAGAAATATCATGTAATGAATCAGAAATTTTGCGTCTATGATTTCTAGGTCAAGTTCGATTATGGGTCATCTGGGGTCAAATACTACGTAACACAATCCAAATTATTGAAAACACTTAGATAACACTCTAGAGGCAATATTGTCAGCTGAAATACCCTAAACATTGGTCAGAAAGGTTGTTATGAACTTTAAATATTGGTCATTTAGGGTTACAAAACTAGGACAATATAATAGAAAAATCTTGTAAACACTATAAATGTAGTATTTTCAATCTAATTTCCCGGCAATTTTTCAGCAACGTTGTTTAATTGATTGTTATATCAGGTTTGAAAGTTGGTCATCTTGGGCCAAAAGCCAGGTCGCTTAGCCTCAATAAGGAAATGCCGTGTTTACATTTGCACTAGTTCAGGTTCAAATATGAACGTTATGATAGCAGTTTAATAGTTCTACCATATATATGATTTTAATTCATATCTAATTTTTTCAATTGTTACTTGTAATTTAGAGCTTTAATAATCAAGTGAGAGATATATCATGACCCATCTTTTCCCCCATTTATTTATGTGGACTTAACGTTTTACATCATACCAACAGCCGAAACAGTTTCAATTTAGATCAATAAAATATCAATAACAACTCATTAGGTTTCATATAATTTGACAAAAATCATTTCAGACGAACATTTAAAACGATTAACGAATGTTTCGGCCGTTAAAGTGGAACATGTCATTCCAGTTGCTGAAGAGGACAGATATCAAGAAAAAGGTGTGAATGATTTTCTGTATCGATTAAGTAAAATTATATTACAGTGTATGGTGCTTTTATGACTTACGATACATAAAATATCAAACATTTTGCTTCTATGATTTCTCGGTCAAGTTCGATTATGGGTAATCCTGGGTCACATACTAACGTCACGCAACCCAAGTTATGGAAACACTTAGATAACACTCTAGAGGCAATATTGTTAGCTCCAATACCCTAAATATTGTTAAAAAAGGTTGGCCATTTAGTGTTAAAATCTAGGACCATATATTGGAAAACCTTGTTAATAATATAAATGTAGTATTTTCAGACAAATTTCCTGGATTATTTTACAGCAAGGTTGTTTTGTTGATTGTTATATTAGGTTTGAATATGGGTCATCTTGGGCCAAAAGCCAGGTCGCTTAGCCTTAATAAGGAAATGCCGTGTTTACATTTGCACTAGTTCAGATTAAAATATGAACGTTATGATATCAGTTTCATATTTCCACAAAGTGCTTTTTATTCATATCTAATTATATAAACTGTTCCTTGTCATTAAGAGCTTTAATAATCAAGTGAGAGATATATCGTGACCCTCTCTTTTCCCCCATGCATTTAAGTGGACTAAACAAATCGCAACATACCAACCACCGGAAAAGTTTCCATTTAGATCAATGACACATTAAAAAAAACAGATAGAATGTAATATAAATTTTTCAGAATTCATTTCAGATGAACATTTAAAACGATTAATGGATGTTTCGGCCGTTAAAGTGGAGCATATCATTCCGGTTGGTGAAGAGAACAGATATCAAGAAAAAGGTATGAATGATTTTCTGTATTGATTAAGTAAAATCATTTTACAGTGTATGTTATTCGTTTAATGACACATGCTACATAAAACGTCAGACATTTTGCTCCTATGATTTCTAGGTCAAGTTCTATTATGGGTTATCTTGGGTCAAATTCTACATCGCATTTGAAAGGTTGTTATGAATTTTAAATGTTGGACATATAGGGTTACAAACTAGGACCATACATGGAAAACCTTGTTAACACGATAAATGTACTTATTTCTAGTCTAATTTCCTGGATCATTTTACAGCAAGGTTGTTTAATTGATTGTTATATCAGGTTTGAATATGGGTCATCTTGGGCCAAAAGCCAGGTCGCTTAGCCTTAATAAGGAAATGCCGTGTTTACATTTGCACTAGTTCAGATTAAAATATAAACGTTATGATATCAGTTTCATATTTCCACAATGTGCTTTTCATTCATATCTAATTATATAAACTGTTCCTTGTCATTAATTAAGAGCTTTAATAATCAAGTGAGAGACATATCGTGACCCTCTCTTTTCCCCCATGCATTTAAGTGGACTAAACAAATCGCAACATACCAACCACCGGAAAAGTTTCCATTTAGATCAATGACATATATTAAAAAAAACAGATAGAATGTTATATAAATTTCAGATTTCATTTCAGATGAACATTTAAAACGATTAATGGATGTTTCGGCCGTTAAAGTGGAGCATATCATTCCGGTTGGTGAAGAGAACAGATATCAAGAAAAAGGTATGAATGATTTTCTGTATTGATTAAGTAAAATCATTTTACAGTGTATGGTATTCGTTTAATGACACATGCTATATAAAATGTCAGACATTTTGCTCCTATGATTTCTAGGTCAAGTTTTATTATGGGTTATCTTGGGTCAAATTCTATATCGCATTTGAAAGGTTGTTATGAATTTTAAATGTTGGACATATAGGGTTACAAACTAGGACCATACATGGAAAACCTTGTTAACACGATAAATGTAGTATTTTCAGTCTAATATCCTGACGCAATAGTTCAGCAAGATTTTTTAATTGGTTGCTATAATGTGGATCATTTTGGGCCAAAAGCCAGGTAACTTAGTGCAAATAAGGAAATGCCGTGTTTACATTTGCACATTGTTTAATGACTTATGCTATAGAAGAGGATATGTTCAGAAGGCAATTGGAAAGGCGGTTTTTAAACAATTCAAAAGATAGTCTAAAATGAACATATTCTGAGTTGTAAATTTTCAGCATTTGCTAATTTACATATTCAATAAGGTATATTCCTGTTATAGAAATAAATTTAAAATATATTTATAAATGCTTTTGTTAGAGGACTAAATGCTATATTGACTATCATTATCAGATTAAAAAGTATTGGCTATTATAATTATAGTATCATCTTTACACTTTGATAGTTCCTAATTGATTTTGCTGTTTAAGAAGCAGATATTACAACCATGCCACAGGAAATGACTGAATATGAATCTAGCCATTCAAGAAAGCGCTTATTTGGCAGATACACTGATGAAGGTAAAATACTTAAGATATTATCTTTTGTAAGTTCGTTCCCATTTAAAATATATTATGTTTTGTAAAATCGTTATTAAAGAAGTAAAAAAAGAATAATAACTTTCAATTATTTTTATTATGTTGCACTTTTAATACTCAAACAGTTTGTTAAATTCTATTTATTTTGGG